>NW_005871053.1:17489472-17521804 GCF_000147115.1 Myotis lucifugus
CATCTATGTTCATGAGGGATATTGGCCTGTAATTCTCTTTCATTGTGATGTCTTTACCTGGTTTTGGTATTAGGGTGATGCTGGCTTCATAGAATGAGCTTGGAAGTGTTCCTTCCTCTTGAATTTTTTGTAGTAGTCTGAGGAGGGTAGGTTTTAGTTCTTCCTTGAATGTTTGGTAGAACTCCCCTGTGAAGCCGTCTGGCCCTGGACTTTTGTTTGCTGGAAGCTTTCTGATGACTGCTTCAATTTCTTCCATAGTTATTGGCCTATTGAGGTTTTTAGATTCTTCCTGATTGAGTTTTGGAATGTTGTATTTTTCTAGGAATTTGTCCATTTCCTCCAGGTTGTCTAGTTTGTTGGAGTAGAGTTGTCCGTAGTATTGTTTAACAATCATTTGTATTTCTGTGGGGTCTGTTGTTATTTCGCCTCTATCATTTCTGATTTGGTTTATTTGGGACCTTTCTCTTTGCTTCTTGGTGAGCCTGGCGAGTGGTTTGTCAATCTTGTTTATCCTTTCAAAGAACCAGCTCTTGGTTTCATTGATTTTCTGTATTGTTTTTTTGGTCTCTATGTCATTGATTTCTGCTTTAATCTTTAATATCTCCTTCCTTCTGTTAACTCTGGGGTTTTCTTGTTGCTCTCTTTCTAATTCTTTGAGTTGTAGAGTTATATGATTAACTACCATTTTTTCTTGTTTTTTGAGATAGGCCTGTAGAGCTATAAACTTCCCTCTCAGGACTGCTTTCATTGTGTCCCAGAGGTTTTGGATTGTTGTGTTTTCATTGTCATTAGTGTCCAGGGTGTTTTTAATTTCTTCTTTGATGTCATCGGTAACCCAATCAATATTTAATAACATGCTATTCAGCTTCCAAGTGTTTGAGTATTTTGGGTTGTTTTTATTGTAGTTTATTTCTAACATTATGCCATCATGGTCTGAGAAGATGCTTTTTATGATCTCAATCTTCTTGAATTTGTGGAGACTTTGCTTGTGACCCAATATGTGGTCTATTTTTGAATATGTCCCATGAGCACCTGAGAGGAAAGTATATTCCGCAGCTGTGGGGTGTAGTGTTCTGAAGATGTCAATTAAGTCCATCTGATCTAGTGAGTCATTTAGGATTGCTGTTTCTTTGCTGATTGTTTGTCTAACGGATTTATCCAGTGATGTCAGTGGTGTATTAAAGTCCCCTACTATGATTGTGTTATTGTCGATATCTCCCCTGATATCTTCCAGAAGTTTTCTTATGTATGTGGGTGCTCCTGCATTGGGTGCATATATGTTTACCAGGGTTATATCTTCTTGTTGTATTGATCCCTTTAGTATTATGAAGTGGCCTTCCTTATCTCTGGTTATGGCCTTCACTTTGAGATGTATTTTGTCAGATATAAGTATTGCTACCCCAGCTTTCTTTTCCTTTCCATTTGCGTGAAAGATATTTTTCCATCCCTTCACTTTCAGTCTGTGTGAGTCCTTTCCAATGAGGTGGGTCTCTTGTAGACAGCAGATGTATGGGTCATGTTTTTTTATCCATTCAGCCACTCGGTGTCTTTTATTTGGAGCATTTAGTCCATTTACATTTAAAGTTATTATTGAAAGGTACTTGTTTGTAGCCATTTCTTTTTTGTGTGTGTGTGTGGCTGTTTTCTTTCTGAGCTTGATATTTCTTCTTTTACAACAGTCCCTTTAGCATTTCTTGCATGGCTGGCTTGGTGGTGATAAACTCCCTTAGCCCTTTTTTGTCTGTGAAGCTTCTTATTTCCCCTTCAATTTTGAATGATAGCCTTGCTGGATAGAGTATTCTTGGATTCAGTCCTTTGCTTTGCATCACTTTGTAGATTTCCGTCCATTCTTTTCTGGCCTGATGTGTTTCTGTTGAGAAATCATTTGATAATCTAATGGGAGATCCCTTGTATGTTACTTTCCGCCTCTCTCTTGCAGCCTGTAAGATTCTCTCTTTATCCTGAACATTTGCCATGGTAATTATGATATGTCTTGGTGTGGGTCTTTTCGGGTTCACCTTGTTTGGGACTCTCTGGGCTTGTGTGACTTTTTTCTTCCCCACCTCAGGGAAGTTTTCTGATATTATTTCTTCGAATAGGTTTTCTAATCCATGTTCATCTTTCTGTTGTTCTGGAACCCCTATTATTCGTATGTTGCTTCGTTTCATGTTGTCCCAAAGTTCCCTTAGGCTCTCCTCCTGCCTTTTAATTTTTTTCTCCATTTGCAGTACAGTTTGAGTGTGTTTTGCTTCCTTGTCTTCTAATTCACTGATTCGGTCCTCCGCTTCTCCCAGTCTACTGTTGATACTTTCAATGGTGTTTTTTATTGCAGCTATGTCGCTCTTCATTTCTTCTTGGGACTTACTTAAGTTGTTGATTTTTTTCACCTGTTTCTTCTAGCTTCTTGCATACGTAGTTGAGTTTTTCATCTGTTTCTTCTTGCTTCTTGAACATCCGGTGCATGTACTCTAGGAACCTTATTCTGAATTCTTTTTCCGTCATGTTGCATATCTCTGTCTCACTTAGCTGCTTTTCTGGCGAGTCCTCCTTTTCTTTCCTTTGGGGGTTTCTTTGTCTACCCATGTTTGATCTCACTGACATGACTAGTTGTTGAATCGTTCAGTGGCTGGACCCTGGGTGGCAGTGGCTGCTCCCTGGGTGGCAGTGGCTCCTCGGTCTGTGGTTGCTCCTTGGGCGGTTGTGGTAGCAGCGGCTCCTCTGTTGATAGCAGGGCCTCTGATGGGTGCTGTTCACAGTTGTGGTGGCTCTTCTGGCTGGTGGAGGGAGGCTTCAGATGCAGCAACTGTTCCCCAGGCAGAGCGTGTGGTGATCAGGAGGCCGCTGTTGCTTGAATCTGTTGCGTTGATTTAGAGGCACAAAATACAACACAACAAGGCACAACGTACCAGGCACTGAACACTATTGTATTTACGATATTACTAACCCCAAATAAAGGTGGCCACCCGAGCTAAGAGAGTTGGGAGATAAGGGGGAAAGAAGAGAAAAAGGTAGAAGAGAAAAAAGAAAGAAAGAAAAAAAGGAGTGCAAAGATGTGATTGGAAAAGGGAGGGGAAAAAGAGGAGGAGAAAAAAAAAAAAAAAGAAAGAAGAAAAAAAGTAAGAGAGAAAAGAAAGTGAAGTGTAAAAGGGGGAGAGACTATTTATGTGAGGAGAAAACTCCTATAGGTCCGCCACTAATACCAACAAATTGCAGCAACAGATTCCTGGAGATGAATACAAACTACAAACAACCAATAATATCAATCGACGCAAGGGGACAGAGAAGCGCAGAAATAACCGGGGGGGGGGGGAGAGGGAGCGGCAGGAAAATAAAAAGAATAAGCAGTCTAACCTCACAAGCACTCAAAAAAAAAACAACAATATACTCGTCAATCAGGCAAACAACGATAAAACAATAGAGAGAGAAAAGAAGAAGAAGAGAGAGAAAAAAAATGGATAGTGAAGGAAGATGAGGGAAAGGTGTATAAGGATTTAGAACAGGGGATTGGACATAGGATATTTAAGCAGGGTTAAATTTTGACAGAGGATAAAAAGAATAGGGAAGATCTAAAGCTGGAGTAGGGTAAGAGAAACAGGACAGCAAAAGGGAAAAAGTGGGGAAGATTGTTTAGCACAGAGGCAAATGAGGTAGAGAAAAATGTTGCTAAAGGAACGATGAAAATAGAATGGAGAACATTAGTCCCAAAATAAAATAAAGACAAGATAAAATGACACTTTAAAAAATGGTAAAATGGTAGCGGTAATAATACTAGTTAAAAATAAAAATGTAGTAGCTGAAAGGGCAAAATCGGGTGATGGAGAAAAAAGAAAAATGAAAAAAAAATGTTTTCTTTCTTAGTTAAAAGGAGAAAAAGTAATTTAAAAAAATAAAAATAAAAATGTGCAGTAATGCAGGTGCTTCAGATCTTCTACTCTTCTTATTGGCACGCCCGGAATTCAGGAGAATGTTGACTTTCCCTCTGATACACTGTTCCTCCTTGTTGTAAGCCACAGTCCTTATTGCCTTATCTGTATTTACAGAGGAGTCAGTTCGTGGCTCTGCCTCTGGGTGGCAGTGTGTCTGGGTTGACCTCCGAGGCTATAAGTTCTCTCCGACCAGGAGCTGCCTTTTGTACCTGAACCAGCTCCGCCCAGAGGTGGTTCCCCCGGCGCCACTCCCAGTTCTGTTTCCCAGGCTCCCCAAAAACAATCTTCCCCTACAAGCTCTGCTAGTGACCCCAGCTGGGCACTCACATGCACTGGGCTCAACAATCAAACTCACAGAAGTAAGAGGAAGTGTGCGAACAAGAGCCTGGGAAGCTGTTCGAACTCGCAGGGTTCCACCCTCCAGAACCGCGCGGAGTGTCTGCGCGCGCTCAAGCCCCCGGCAACAACAAGTAGCCGGCTAACAGGGAAACTCTGAGGCAGCCCCTTTGCATCCAGTCTAACTATGGGCTCATCTATAGTGTCACCTTCTGGCAGCAGCCCTGCGGGAGCCCTCCCCTCTTGCGAGACACGCTGGCCTCTATGGGCACGGATTTTGGAGAGCGCGGATTTTGGCGGACGCAGATTTTCCCCTGCGCCCGCGCGCCTGTTCCTCGCTCCAACCTGAACTGCGAACCGCACCTTTGAGGTAAGTCTAACCTTTCCGTGGAGGGGTGCCGGTCTCCCCTTGGCTCTTGCAGTCGCGCTGTTTGCGAATCGTTGCCTCCGGGTTAGTAGCCGCCGGGTTAGTAGCCGATCTCTGGATGCCGGTAAACGCTGCCTGAGATGGCGCGGTCTCGCCGCTGCGCTGGCGCCCAGAGGGAGGTTTCAGCCTCAATCTCTAACCATCCGCATTTTTTAGGAGTTTTCTGTCTTTCCTGGCTGCAGACTGTCTCTCAGCTGAAACTCCCCAGCTTGATCGGGCTGATTGTTACCTGTTTCAGCTGCTCGCCCCCATCTGGTCCGGGACAAAGCACCAACACGTCCGTCTAAGCCTCCGCCATTTTTCCGCCCCCGGAATTCTTAATCTAATGCAAATTTAATTTTTGTTTTGTTCTCTCTTTTGTTTTCCAGGCTTGGGGAACGATGATGGTGCACAAAGGCCTAGATTTGCCTTGTCTCAAAATAAAGAATTTTGTAGTGTCTTTCAAAAGTAATGCAACAAAGAAACAATACAAAAAATGGGTAGAATTACCTATCACATTTCCTGATCTGGACTATTCAGAATATTGTTTGTTTAGTGATGAAGATTGACATTTAGTTGAAGATTCTTTTAAAACATTGTGAACTTAACACTTAATATAATTTTGATTGTTTTTTATTATACTAAAGAACTGATGTAAGAATTTAATAAAATAATTGTTGTACTTTGAGATGAGCTGTATGGAGTAAAACAATATATCATACTTTTCATTATTTATCTTGTTTATGGGCAGGGGTAAAGAAATTCTATCAATAATATTCATTAGTGTGGAGCAGTAGGGTGGGGAGTACTGTGGAAAAAATGCAGAATATAAATGAGGGTCTAAGGTACGAATTTCAGTTCTGTCACGAATTTTCAAAATAAAATAAGCAAATCAGTCATCTTTCTGAACCAGTCTTCTTATTGGTGAAATGGTTGTAACATTGTCTGCCGTTGCTTTTATTAGTTTTCTATTGTTGCATCAAAAATTACCACAAGCTTAGTGGCTCAAAACAATGCCCATTTATTATTGCAGGTGTTGTGTAGCTCAGAGGTCTGAGCAGGGTCTTCTGCTCAGGGTCTGAGGTGTCAGCCAGACGATGTTCTCATCTGAACACAGTCAGGGAGAATCACTTCCAAGCTCTTTCAAGTTGTTGGCTGTTGCGTGCTTGCAGCTGTAGAGTGGGATTCCTGTTTCCTTACTAACTGTCCACTGGGAGCACTCTGAGCGAGGGCCTTCCTCACCACCTGGCCCTTTTACAGCACAGCTATTGCTGCTTCAAGGCCAGCAGGAGAATCTCTCTCTCTCTCTCTCTCTCTCTCTCTCTCTCTCTCTCTCTCTCTCTCCCTCTCTCATCTGCTAAGATGAAGTCTTAACTGTAATCACAGGGCTGACTATCTCATCCCATTCCCAGGTCCTGCCAACACCGGAGGTGAGGGGATTGTTCAGGGCATATGTAGCAGTAGGCAGAAATCTTGGAGGCCATCCTAGAATTATGCCTCCTACACCACTTGCCCAGTTTCTGTTAATAAGTGGTATATATATATCACTTTGAAAAATCTGAAGCACCATAAAAGGCAAGATATTATTAGGATGTGGCATCAGGTGGCTTAAGACTTGCTTCCTCAGTTTTCCCTCCATGAACATGACACTATACTCAAAAATTACCTAACCACAGGAATGGTGGCTAAATCCAGACCAGTTATTAAAACCTGCAAGATCACTTGTGTCAATGGAGATGTCCAGGGCTCACAAAGGATTTAGCAAGGAGCCTATGATGGATGTTATTAGGGAATAAAGTAAAAATGCCTACTTTCATCACCCCACCCCTAGCCCAAGACAGAAGAGTAAACTCTGGGTGCTGAGACATTTTCAGCATTTCTGAATGAAGTGTGCCCATTTGTTGATGGATGCAAGGTCTAGCACTCTAGAATGTTCTCCTAGTAGACAAGTGGCCTCTTTAGGCATAGAAGAGCCACATGATTGAGACAGAGCCACAACTGACCATTTCAATCATACTTCCCAGTCTCTCAGGTGTTCTGCTTCACAGAAGCATTTTCCTCCCATGACTAAGGAGAAGCAAGGTGTTGGAGGAGGCAAAAGAAAATTCTGTGATTTTGATGGATTCATTAAATTCAGTCTAGCAGTAACTGAATCCTAAGAGGACTTAAGCAACGGTGAATATTAACCAGTCAGAGCTCTTGGGAATGCAAGAGGGCAAAAGAAGATTGTGGTTTCTTAAAATACCTTTTAAAACTCCAGCTGATTCCACATAAATTATTGCTCTCTTCTAAAACACTTTGGAAACTATGCAAGAAACCAAATGCATAACATAGCTAAATGTACTACTGTAACATATGTAGACTGTTTTTAAGGTGTCAACAAATATCAGGTTTTTTTTCATCAATGTTTCCACTAATTTTTAAATAAAGAAGTGTTTTTTTTTCTACTTCAAAGATTTAAAATATATGTTTCGAATACTATAAAACTTAATATGTGAATATACCTGAAACTCAAACCATGGTGCAGTGTATTTCATAAAAAAACAATTGATAATTGTAGCATTTGATGGATTGTTATTGAACAGTTTAATACTCATAATACGTTAGGGTAATTTACAGAATGTGCTCATGACATGCAGACATCAGCCTGCCAGAATTCCCAAGTTTTGGTCACCATAAAACCAGTTAGTTGGGCAACGTTGAGCAACCTCATCTCACAGGGCCTGTATTTCCACCTCACCTCATAGGGCCTGAGCTTCCCCTCCTGGAAAATTAGATTGGATTAAATGATTTCAAAGGTCTCTTATAACTCCACCATTCTCCTAGTCCCGTGGTCGGCAAACTGCAGCTCTCGAGCCACATGCAGTTCTTTGGCCCCTTGAGTGTGGCTCTTCCACAAAATACCACGTGCGGGCACGCACGTACAGTGCGACTGAAACTTCGTGGCCCATGTGCAGAAGTCGGTATTTTGTGGAAGAGCCACACTCAAGGAGCCAAAGAGCCGCGTGTGGCTCCCAAGCCACAGTTTGATGAGCTGCAGTTTGCCGACCACTGTCCTAGTCCATGCTCTGGCTCCCTGGCTTCTTCATTTTAAGTCCTTGTTTGTCTTACACTTGCTGAGTCTGAAGGCAGCTAAAGGGGTCTCACGAAACAGATACGCTAGCTGGAGTTACGTGTCTCAAGGCAGGTTTGAAAGGCCTGAAAGTCAGGAAATTTTAGAACATGTATTTCCAAGTAAACCTTGTGAATAAGAAATGTAAAAATTTTATACCAAAAGTTTGAGATTATTTCAGACCATATGAAATTAAAATACAGTAACTCACAGTTTATATAAATAGCTTGAATTGAGTGCATGTCTTAAGCAATTGCTGAAAGTGAAAAATGCTGCCCTGACCGGTTTGGCTCAGTGGATAGAGCGTCGGCCTGCTGACTCAAGGGTCCCGGGTTCGATTCCGGTCAAGGGCATGTACCTGGGTTGCGGGCACATACCCAGTGGGGAGTGTGCAGGAGGCAGCTGATCGATGTTTCTCTCTCATCGATGTTTCTAACTCTCTATCCTTCTCCCTTCCTCTCTGTAAAATATCAATAAAATATATTTTTTTAAAAAGAAAGTGAAAAATGCTATAAGAGAGGTATTTTTCTCTCTGCAATTTAATATTCCCCACATCAGAGAGTCATGCCTTAGGGAAAAGGAGGCTTCTGGCATTGATTTCAATTTAGTTGAAGGTAAAGCCAAAGAGGATTTGAAGTCTCTCATCATTACTTTGAAGGTATGAGAGACTTGAACAAACTTATGTACTGATTAGGAAGAGAGTGAGACATATTAGTAATGTTCAGCCCCAAAGTAAATTGCTTACTGGGTGTTATTGATATTTTCTACCAAATGCTCTTGCTGCAGTCTTTTCTGGTCACCCTGATCCATTCTCAAATGTGGGCCTTTGCACATGGTTAGAAGTCCTTCTTCACCACCTCTTCAGCAGCCATCCTTTATGTTCTTCAAAAACAAAACCCCTGTGTCACTTCCCAACATCTAACATAGTTCACTTTTTCAGAACTGGAGTGGAGAGAACATACAGGGAAAGTAATGCTCATCACTCTGAGCATGATCAAATGCTCGTTTCCAAAATCTGGTAAACAATTACGTGAGTCATAGTAATAAAGAAAAAATAAGAAAATGATTTTATTTTCTTCTGAGAGTCATGAAGTTAATTTGGAATGACTATAAGCTTTTGTTTTCTTCCGTTTGTGAAGTTCTCCTTAATTAGTTGCACTAGAGATACAAGTGTGTAACTTGGCTTTTGTGGGGAGAGCATCCTCACTGGCTTTGTGACTTGAGCAAGTCACGTAACCTCTCAGAGACTGTAGGGAACGAATACCAACCTTGAGGGACTGGCATGAGAATTTGGGTACGGCATGGAACTTTCCCAGCAGTTGGCACTTAGTAGGAATTAATGTATGAAATATAGTAGTAAGAGTGGTCAGAAAAGCAGCAATTGTAGCACAGCTGTAGGTATAGCATAACAATAGAACATTTTTAGACCTACATTTGATATTAAAAAGCCCCCACATCCAATATTTATTTAGTCTAGATGATTTATCCCAAGAAGTAAATAGTGGTTGTAATGAAACATGAGCACTATGAATATGTATTCCGTGTAGCCACAGGGAGAATTTAATGTCCAGTAATTTTGGTCCAGCATAAGAGGTGGTTGCCTTTTATTTGTTTCTAATTCCCTAAACTTTTTCACTCAGGTCACAGGTTATAAAATATAAGATACATATGGAAAGCACTGCAGATATTTTTATAATTTTTAGATATTTTCCCTAGCTGGTTTGGCGAGTGGATAGAGTGTAGGCCTGCGGACTAAAGGGTCCCAGTTTCAATTCCGGTCAAGGGCACATGCCCAGGTTGCGGGCTTGGGGCATGCAGGAGGCAGCTGATCAATGATCTCTCTCATCATTGATGTTTCCATCTCTCTCTCCCTCTCCCTCTCTGAAATCAATAAAAATATATTAAAATAATAATAATTTTTAGAAATTTTTCACAGAGTATTACTAAGTTCCCCTTCACACAAAATTAATCATTCCATAAGCATTTCATTTGAAGATGAAATTGGACAATGGGGAGCCCTCTTAGTACATTATTTTTATATCCAAGTTAAAGGCCAGATCCTATGTGGGAGTGTGGGAAGAGGGACAGACTGATTATATATATATACAAATATATATATAACCATGCAGTTAGAATATATTTGGGCCACTACTTAAGTTGAATAAATCTGATGAAGTATATTATTTTTTTACATAGTAACTTCAAAAATGGACATTTTGACACTTATGCAAGAAATTTAAATGTTTAATTCAGTTAGTTATATACATATATAATAATAAATCAAAGATGAACATTTTTTCAACTTAAATATCTCCTTCTATTCCTATCTTCTGCTATTTTTTCTGAGGGCTTTTTTTTACTGACTATGTATAGAATAAATGGACTGCTGAATGGTTAATTATTTCCTTTTTGAATATCTTAACAGGTCCTGGAAATTATTGTAATTTATCAAGCTATAAGAATTTGTATAATACTAAAATTATCAAAACAACTGATTTACTGTTAACTTTAATGGGGTTGCCCACCAGAGATTAATATCAATTCAGTACCACACTAAGGTTTCTACTGCTAAATTTACTTTATTCATAGCATTTGACCCAGGTATATAATTGCATGACTTTACTTTGCACAATTCATACTACATATCAATAACCTCTTGATTTTAAAATTTCAACTTGTAACTTTATTTATTTCATTAGACAAACGAATCCAAAATTTTTCTCTAACACATTGATGTTTCTTGTGTCCAGTTTAGTTTCTTTTTCTTTTGAAATCCATTAAGCTCATGGGAAAGATTAGTTAAGGTTCCATAAATTTTGTAATAAACAACTTAGTTTAGTATTTTATTTTTATCATTCATTAATTTTGAGATAAAATGTAAAACTCAAATAAGAAACAAAAGATTTTATTCCATGTAAAATATGTTTTTGCCTGAGAAGTAAAAGTAGAGAAACTAAAGGTTAAAAAATGAAATAGAAGCAAATAAAATAAAAAGATACACTAAAATATGTAGACAAATAAGATAGAAGCAAATAAAATAAAAAGATACACTAAAATATGTAGACAAATAAGAAAGGAAAAATAAATTTAACAGGTATATACACAACTATATATATAAATGGCTAATATGCAAAGTTTCCCCTCTGGAGTTCGACTGGGAGACCGGGAGTTCGATCACTTGCTATGACGTGCACTGACCACCAGGTGATGGCACAGAACATGGCGGGCGACCAGTGATGGTGGGGTCCTGAGGGAGAGAGGGAAGAAGGAGGTGGGGAGGCAGGGAGGTGGGGAACCTGATTGACCCTGATTGCTGGCCAGGCCTAGGGACCCTACCCGTGCACGAATTTCATGCACAGGGCCTCTAGTATGTAATAAACGACCAATTATTTATTTCACATTTTCAATATTTGATGAAAACCATTCATTAAATTTTTTGAAGTCCTATTATTTGTAAGGTACTCTTTTAGGCACAGAAAGTAGTGAGAAAAATAAGGATCTTGTCCACAAATTCTCTTACACAATAGTAAGGATCATTTACTTACTAATGAGCAAAGGGTCTTGCTTTTAGGATTCATTGACAGAGATTTGTCATATGCATAAATGACAATAATATACAGAAGAAAATAATATATGGTGCCATAGGTGAGGAGGAGAGATTATTTTCAATAGGAATGAAAGAAAGATGATGGCATTGGATTGTAGAGTGTCCAGGGGGTTACTTAAAGTCCTTTTTGGGGTAATCCCATCTTGGGCATGGGGATAATGAGGTTGAAGAGTATAGAGGTAAGAAAAAAGGAGGACACCTGACAATCCATAAAAGATAATTTTACCATTAAATATTGTTATGATGACCTCCCATTCAAAAAGAAAAAGTCATTCTAATTATGTTTAGAATAAAATATTGTTTTGTTTAAAGTGTATAAGTTTGAGATAATTTTGTAGCTTAACATAACATTTTATTTAAAAATATTATAAACTCTATTTACCTAAGTAATTATGAAATAGTGAAACTAGTATTAATAAAATTGAACTCCTCTGAAAGGGTTTGAAAAGGAAATAAACTAATGAAGGAGGATGCCAACTTCTGACTGAGGAACAGTCATGGGGAAAGGTCACGATTTCTCTGAATGGAGCTAGAGGAAGGAGGAAGACTGTGAGATGCCTGTGCTCTGATCATATTCAGTCTTTTCAAAGATGCCTTGAGACCCAATCCTATTTTTTCAACATTCTCCTAGACAAAGGCCACAGCAACTGGCCCAGCAAAGTCATCTTCTGGCCCAGGGAAGGTCATTACTCGATAGCTACTGAGGAAAAAAATGTCAGACAACCATAGTTTGCTCTGGAACCAGGATGGTAGGTGAAGAGATGGATAGTTGGTGGCATGCACATCTTTGTGCACAATACCCAATTGTTAGTATATTTTAAAAATGTTTTCAATATGCTTTACTCTGGGTACCCAATTTGACTGAACTGAGTGATTAGACTAAGAAAAACACCTGTACCAATTGAGCCTTGTAAATAAGCTTCAACAAAGAGAGAATTTGGGGGGAAGAGGAAATAGATGTAATAAGCATAGATGACCTTTAAATGAGCACTGTTAAAAAAATAAAGAAAATAGATGGGAATAATTTTTTTAAAAGGATTCAAAGTTTCAAGCCTGTTTATAGGCCAAGGAGTAAGACAGGGAGAAATTCAAGACTCAAGAGGAAGAGAAGAGGCTATACCTGTTGAAACAAAATGCTCGGGAACAAGGAAGAAAATGGGACTAAGAGCACAGGAAGAGGTTAAAGTTGGATAGAAGGGTAGCTGCTGCTTCTGAAGCAGAAGAAAAACAACTATGAATAAAAGATACAGTTAAGTGTAAAGGTACAAAAGTAGGTGGCTGGTGGAGTACATTCACCTGGCATCGATCACTAGGCTATCTGCTGAGCTGTGCTTTGGATTTGAGGATGGACATGGGGACATAAGAAAAGTAATAAAGATTTTCAAACATGTTTGAGGAAGGAAAAATGACTAATTAGAAATTGATAAGAGGATTGCCATGCAGTATTAGAACTGGCTGAATTAGAGATAATAAATGCAAAACTAACGATTTACTACAGAGATTTAAAAACTTTTTTATCTCATTACTAAAATTCTGTGGCAAAAATGTTTGCCCATGTGACAAAAAATAAATAAATAAAAAGGTATACTTTTGAGTCATTCACACCAGATGGCTATTGTTGTGTTAGAGGTTGTCATTTCTTTTATTTGACAAGCTAAGGGAAAAGAGGTCAGTGCCCCCGATTAAATAGTCAGGTATTGCAAGTTTTAAAAATACTTGCAGCATAACAGTTGAAAATCGCTGATTTAATAAATATGTGCAATATGTGAGACTAAGTTCTATTACATTTATTCCTTGAAAGTATGTAGAAGGAAAATATCTGAATATTTAAAAATTTGAAGGATTCAAAAAGCTTTAAAATGTTCTGGTCCAGTGTAACCCACATAAAGCTGGTCCTCTCTCAGCAAGAGGTTGTATCTAGAAGAAACCCAACATCAACATCCAAATTAATTAACTCATTTAAATATTTCTGAGGTGCAAAAGTCCAAATGTATATTGCATATTATACAAGTATTTTAAAATATTTTTAAAGTCTGATTTTCCCAAAAAATTATTCATGATACTTGAGAAATGCTTCACCACCTCTTCTTCCTTTCCCAAATCCTTAACATTACCTTCCTAAAATCATCCTGTGTTCCTTTCTGCCTTTTCTACTCTTTTTCCCAGTCTCTTTCTTGTATAATGTAAGCCTGTATGCTATTACTGTGTCATTTTTTTTCTCACTGTCCCTTTTCTTAGTCTTGATAAATGCCCAAACCACAAATGGCTTTTCCACCTTAGAAAGGTACATTGGGAAGTGGGGAATTTTTGTGAATATTCACACTAACATTTTTAGTCCCTGGAGTGCCAGTTAGCAATTTATTGCCTTTCATCTCCAAATTCAACCTTTTTATTTGCTCCTAAATGTGCATCTGGGCCCTTTAAATATTTTGGCTTTGCCAGCTGGCATGACATTAAACTTTGTCTATAGAAGGTGCTGGAGAGACTGCCGGAAAGAAAGGTTTTGCTTCCTGGTTCAGGTGGGCCTGCTTGGCAAGCTTCTGCAGTGCTGGTGGTTTCTCCGGCGCCTGGTCCCCGGAGGACATGTGGTTTCTCCAGCGCCTGGTCCCCGGAGGACATGTGGTTTCTCCGGCGCCTGGTCCCCGGAGGACATGTGGTTTCTCCGGCACCTGGTCCCCGGAGGACATGTGGTTTCTCCAGCGCCTGGTCCCCGGAGGACATGTGGTTTCTCCAGCACCTGGTCCCCGGAGGACATGTGGTTTCTCCAGCACCTGGTCCCCGGAGGACATGTGGTTTCTCCAGCGCCTGGTCCCCGGAGGACATGTGGTTTCTCCGGCACCTGGTCCCCGGAGGACATGTGGTTTCTCCGGCGCCTGGTCCCCGGAGGACATGTGGTTTCTCCAGCGCCTGGTCCCCGGAGGACATGTGGTTTCTCCAGCGCCTGGTCCCCGGAGGACATGTGGTTTCTCCGGCACCTGGTCCCCGGAGGACATGTGGTTTCTCCGGCGCCTGGTCCCCGGAGGACATGTGGTTTCTCCGGCACCTGGTCCCCGGAGGACATGTGGTTTCTCCAGCACCAAGGCCCTGCATGGCAGCCAGCAGTGCTCAGTGAGCGGCAGCTGCATCTTCTCAGGCAGATTAGGTAGCTTGCCTCCAGAGAGACAGCTCCCCGTGAACAGCTTTCCTGGCACCCAATGGGCACGTTTCCAACAAGCTCGAGAAAGCAGACATCCAGCAGGTTCTGGGGGCACCACGGCAGCTCCTGGGCTGTCAGTACCTATGACTGTCCTGTCCCACATGGTCTGCATCTCAGCCTTGGGTGCTCTATCTCAGCCACCAGGGAAGTGGCTGCTTCATACCCCTGCTGTTTCTACATACTTTAGAGTTCTTTTTACTTCTTATTAGCTAATCCTCTGTTATTGTAATTCCTTTATACCTAATAATTACTTATATTAAAGTTTACCTGTTCAAATTACTCTGTGGTTTCTCCACCAGAATGAACCCAGACTCATACAATATCTCTAAAGAAATATGAGAATTAGTTCATAAGAAGTTATCATTTTCAAATAGCCAAAGACTCTTATATGTAAGCATTGTACTTCATACAGGAAATGACTCAAATGCATCTGACCATTTCTCTAAACAGAGAATTAGAAACAGGACAGAATGTACCCTGTTTTCTGAATCCAAAGAACCACTTTTGTAATATAGTAGCGAAACCAAAAATTCCTGCCTTGCATGAAAGACCATGTAATGAATTGCTTGAAGGATTAAATGAGAAAATATGTGTATGACAGAGAAAATAATTACTTAAAACTGGGAGCATACCTCTCAAGGAGAAAAAGAACTATCTTTGTTTTAGAAACCCCACCCCAAACATAGTGTTTAGTGTTGAAGGCCTTCTTTTGGCTCCCTGGGTAATTCATCAAAGAGATAGGTGAGTTGTTTTGCATGAAACAGGATCAGTTAGGAGGCACTGGAGAGGAAGGGAGAAATGTGGAAGAGAGCAAGAGTCCCAGGAGCAAGGCAGGAGGCTGCGGCCCAAATAGAAATGATCTGTGGAAATTCCACCATCATTGTCCCAAACACCAGTAAATCTGCTACTTACCTACTTCAGTTGTTTGCTATTTGGCACCAGGCCCCAGGGCCACTGGCAGGGCGATATGGAAATGCTGAGCACACACAGGAAAAGTGGATACAGAACATTCCACATAGCAATTGGTAAATGCACTGTGCAGTGATGGACAAAAGGAAATCATTCAATAAATATTATTCCCCCCCCCTTTTTTTTATTCGGGGTATAAGTTGCAATCTCTGACCTTGGGGAATTAACAAATTCATTTTGAAGTCAATGATTATAGGCACAAAATTATCAGGGAAAAAAATATGAGAATACAACACTTGTGTAAATTATAGGTATAGTAGAGTTAAAAATTCAGGGATCAACTGAGAAAAGCTTCTGAATTTAAAATAATTTTAAAAGGGAAGAAGAGTACCAAGTGCATTCTAAATGGAGGTAATGAGGAAGAAGGAGGGAAAAAATAAACATAGTTTGCATATTTATTGGAATGTCACACTGAGTCTGAGCTTGATTGGGTAATCAAGAATGAAGTCATTTTAATTTTTTGAGCAGTGGAGTGACATATTTTGGAAAGATGACCTATAAAGTGCTAGCAGGCGAAGTCAAAATAAAGGGAGAAACATTGGAAGGAAAAAGATCAAGGACGGAGCTGGTTGCGGTCATTCAGGCTGAAGTGATGAAAATGTGGACTTGGTCACTGGCAGTGAGAAGGAAGGAATGAGTGGTTCTGAATGACATTGAAATAAAACCATGCTATGGGAAGACATGGCTGGCATGGAATTGATACCAATACACAAAATAAATACAAAAGTACAGAACAGTTGGTAATAGAAACAAATACAAGAAATATCTGTACACTAACTCATTTTTGCTCTCAGTATGACTCAGTTCTGCTTGTACGTCATCTAGCGCCACATGTGGTGGTCATAGTCCTGGCACATGGAGTAACTATGTTATTGCTCCCAAGAACTTTCTCACTGAGCTCCAGCTGTTCCGTAGTCCACCCAATGGATTGCTGAGCTGTGGTGGATACAATTTCCTTGTCCTGAGGACAAGGTTTCACATGAGTCAGAAGCTCCTGCTTTTTGAATAAAGCAAACTCTTTACTTCCCAGAGGCTCTGGGTCCTAAGAATAGCAGAGGGAATCTCATCTATTTCCTACTTCCATTCTTACTTTACCAATGGGGGCAGACTGGTTGTATGACCCAAGTGCTATCTTGGTCTCTCAAGAACTAAGTATGGTGCTTTTGGGTTACCATTCCAGTAAAGCAGGGAAGTAAGTTTCTGAAAAGACGGTTTCTTCACTCCCTATTCTATGTTCTTTTCCAGTGCTGCTCTGTCTCAGGCTGTAGCCTGAGATGATACCTTTGTCAGACTGTATGATTATTCTAGACTAGCTCTGCCCAATAAAACTGTAGTGTGATACACATCACTAATGTACAGTTTGCCAATAGCTACATTAAAAAAGTAAAAGAAAAGATGAGATTAATGTTAATAACTTATTTAACTCAATATAATAAAAATATCATATTGGCATGTTATCAATATAAAATTATTAATAAGATATTTTACATTATTTTTTCTTCAGTGTCTAAAATTTAGTATGTATTTTTTACGTCTAGCACATCTCAATTTGAACTTGCCAAATTTCAGGTGTTCAATAGGCAAGTTTGGCTAGTGGCTACTGTAGTGAAGTGCAATTCTAGACATTCTATTTTTTTTTAAGAAATCATAGAAAAATTCAGCTTAAACATGAAGTTCCAATTGTTTTCTTGCAAGTTATTACCTAACTTTGCATTCTCTTACTTTCTCTTAATTTCCTGAAGTCTTATCTTCCTGGTTGTGCATATCTTTATATTGGATAAAACATCTTGAGAATACATAATGGACACCATGGTTCTCTGATCAGATCCTTCCTTCAGGGCCAACACCGCCCCCCCCCCCCCCAGCCCCTGAGAGTATGGCTGCTGAAGGCTCACAGCTGCCCATTTCTCTGGATATTACCTTAGGCTCTGGGGAACTGCCACCCTAATGTTATGCCCTCTTGAGAGTGGCCGAAGCCAAATGACTCATGAAGCAACACAAGCGAGTCCCCCTTTACTCCATTTAGGAAAACTCTGAAGGGCCATCACACTCCTGAGGGCCCTGTAGGGTAAACTGAGACCACTTTTCAATTCTACTGCGTCTCAGTGTCTCCCTCTGCCCCATCCTGCCTTCTTTACTTCCCCACAGATGTATCTCTTAAGATCAACTTCACAAACCCACCCCCCCGCCACTTTCCATCTCCCCCAAAACCATGCTTGCATCTCTCCATCTCAGAGGTCTGTTTCCAGGGAACCCAGTTTAAGAGAGAATATGAAGTAGATTATAATCAGTGTTTGAATTGAGGAGGGGGGAAAGCAGGAGTCAGGTTGGATTCATTTCTGTGTATTGTAATTATACCTCTTCACATGTGAACTCTCTCTGACCCTCCCTCTGTTCACTCTCGTCTTTCTTTTCGCATATAGAGTCTTTCCCAATGGCCAAAGTGATAACTGAGTAAAGGGTATGATCAAAATTGGTGTTAACCAACAGCACCGCATTGAAGCATGTGAAATTATCCGCAAACAAAAAGGTATCAGCTGCATGATACAGTAGCCCAAACATTTCCTGACACTGATGGAGTACTACTATCTTTTTTTGCTGGCTCTCCGGAGCCTACCTGATTGCTCAGAGATGCAGAGCAGTGTGCAGGTTATGGTAACATGATCTTCTAAAGCAGTGGTTCTCAACCTTCCTAATGCCGCGACCCTTTAATACAGTCCCTCATGTTGTGGTGACCCCAACCATAAAATTATTTTCGTTGCTACTTCATAACTGTAATTTGCTACTGTTATGAATCGTAATGTAAATATCTGATATGCAGGATGTATTTTCATTGTTACAAATTGAACATAATTAAAGCATAGTGATTAATCACAAAAACAATATGTAATTATATATGTGTTTTCCGATGGTCTTAGGCGACCCCTGTGAAAGGGTCACTCGACCCCCAAAGGGGTCGCAACACACAGGTTGAGAACCGCTGTTCTAAAGTCTCCACTTCTCTCTTCTTCCTCCCGGAAGTCCCACCTTTCTGGCCTTTATATTTACATCCCTATGTTGGTGTCTGTGGGTCCTGCTGGTCAATGGAGAGTGGAACCAGGAAGGCAGCTGGCTAAGAAAATTGAGCCTGAGCTTGGTGGCAGCAGCCCAGTGACCTCTCAGGGTTCTTCTACCAATGGGATGAACCCCATTAAGAAGGAGCGTGAAGCCAATAAAGTCATGCTGGGCTTAAAAACAAAAACAAAAGTCCCATAATTCTGGCACATGAACCCCACAAAGAGTTTTTCTAGATTTCTAGCATTCCTAGAATTTAATCAAATGGTTGCTTTTGTAATTAGGTATAATATACTGGTACTATTGTTTTATACAGTATAGTTTAAACTACAAGTTGCTAGAAAAAGTATCAGAGTGAAACACAGCAATAAATTAGATTATGTATTCATTGAAATTTTGCTAATTAGAATGTCAAAAGGAAGTAGACATAGAGTTCAACTAATTCTCACTTTACTAATCCATAAACAGATACTTCTCATAAATAGCTGGTAATCTTTCCTTAGTTCTCAGGAAAAACTAAATGAATAGCTGCAGTAAAGTCTCCTATTACTAATTCTCCATGCTATAATGAACAAAACTGCAATTCATGTTGAAAAACATCCTGAAGCAGTAGCACAAGGATTAAATGACCATTGTTAGGTAACAATGGTTAATATATAATTGTTTAATAATAATAAGCTTGACAGTTTAATGGTCACACCTGGAGATGCTCTCCTTGAGTGTTATCTAACTAGGGCCTATGGTAAGCAAGGGGTGAGCTCCATTTCCTCTATTTCCTTCTTTCCTTCCTCCCTCCCTTCCTTCCTTCCTTCCTTCCTTCCTTCCTTCCTTCCTTCCTTCCTTCCTTCCTTCCTTCCTTCTTTCCTTCTTTCCTTCCTACCTTCTTTCCCTCATTCATTAAGACAGCAGTATTTATTAAGCACCTATTTTATGCCAATCATTGGTCCTATATCCTTGGGATGTATGAATGAAATAAGCCAAAAATGGAGCTATATGTGGGGCAAAGAGGAATAAGCAGTAAAAAATATGTACATACATATATACGTAATACATATTACAGGATATTGAAAAGTGGTAAAATCTGTAAGGGTAAAAAGAGGAAGCTAAGAAAAACTGCAGTCTGAGAGCAGTCAATTTTAAATGAATGATTCAGCCTCACTGAAAAGGTGATATTTGAGTGAGGACTATAGCCCTTGTTGTAATGTCTTTCCTATTTTCTGATCCATAAATCTTATTTTGTTGTCATTATATTTCCTGATGTTTTCTCTTAGGCGATAAGAAAATTATTTATGTAAAGGCTTAAGGTGTTAAGGCATACATGTTAGGTCAGTGCCAGTTTATTTATTTATTTTTTTATGATAGCACATGATTTATTTCTTGAAAGCTAAGTGGCCTAACCTTATGATATGACACGAGATGTGCTACCAAGAGTTGTCTCTCCTGCTCTCCCAGTTCCTTTACTGTTTTATAATGGACTTCCTAAAGAAGTTGCTTAATTTTCCCATCAGTCAGCCAAACTGTCTGCACTTACCATCATTAAGATATTCATTATGCTATAGTATTATTAGCAATTCTCTTTTAAAATTAAAATTTGTCATGGGCATAAGACTCAAGGGGGAAAAAAGAACACCCATGAAGGGAAAAGGCTGTGTCTGTGGCATAGATTTGCAGGTTTGTAGACAAAGGATTCCTGGCTTATACTGGTAGACCAGGGGTCAAATGGGGTGTGTGTGTGGGGGGGGCAAGACATACAGATAGAGACCAGGCAAGGATTGTAAGGCCTTAAACTAGGCTTCATACACTTTGTATAAATAAACACACAGGGATATTTGTTACTCCCACAAAGAAATTTTCCTGACCACCAGGCCCTCTGACCTACCTTTTATTTTCTCACAGGGATACCACTGTTTGACCTTTGGTGGAATGGCATACCAATTTGGGGTATGGTGGGAATGGAGTGGTCTGCTTAAGCAGTAAAGAGTATTTATCACTACAATTTTTTAGAATTGCTGGACAAGGTGATAATAAAAAGCAGATTGATCTTAGTGGGCTTTATTATTGTTCCTAAGTATGCTATAGACCAAGTATTCCCCTTATTGTCTGCTTCCAGGGAAGACTACACCAGCACACACTCCCTTGGTACCCAAAGCTCTGAGGAATGTCTTTCCAGAGTTTCTACTATTTTACACCTACATAAACATTTTCTTCCTCCCTCCACAAAACTTGAGATCATACGATATATAAGCAATAGATTGTAGACCTACATTATTCATATGCATATCTATAATAATAAAAGCATAATATGCTAATTAGACCGGATGTCCTTCTGGACATCCTTGTGGACAACCTTCAGGACAAAACAAGGGCTTCGAGGGAAGCCTAGTCCTGGGTGCCTGCAGCAGCTGTAGGGAAGCTCGGGTTCCAGGTGCCAGAGGGAAGCCAGTGCCAGCGGCCGGGGGAAGGAAGGCATACTCTTGCATGAATTTCGTGCATTGGGCCTCCAGCATTCTATAATGGATTTGCCTCATTCTCTTTGGATGCTTTTCCATTTCTAGATACTATAAGCTGAGTTTCAACAGCACTCTTCTGGTTGAATATTTGTACACTTACCCAATATCATCCTTAAAGTACATTTGTAGAGATAGAATTGCTATTCCAAAAGGGAGAGGCATATTTTTGACATTTACTCCTAAATTGCCCTACAGAAAGTTTGTAGTGCTCTCCTCTACTAACCTGAGAGTACCTGTTTCTCTGCACCCTTTCTTCCATTTGTAAATCTGTTAATCCAATAAGTGAAAATTATTCCATTTTGGTATTTTATTTTGCATTTCTTTGTTTTCAAGCAATATTTAACATTGCTATGATTATATTTTTATAATTTGTGTTCTATGTAAATAATGCTTCTGAACTATTTAGTTGGATAGAATTATATTTCTTTCTCTGTGGGTTCAGTAGTATTTCTCATGCTTCTCAGTAGAGAATATTCTTAAGATTACCCTTTATGTCCCATCATTTTGTGACTCTTTAGACTCTTGTTTTAAGTGACATGAAAACAACCCAAACTTAGAATCAGTTACTCAAAAAAAAAATAGATCTGATTGAGGATCTAAGGTGGCAGTGGAGCAGGTGGAAGTTAGCCTCACCTCCTCTCAGGAACAAACTTGAATTACAACTAAATTATAGAAAAATCAACATGAATAACCAACTGAAGACTAGCTGAACAGAAGTCTGAAAACCAAGAATTTACAAAGAAGCCACATCAAAACTGGTAGGAAGCGTGGAGATACTAAAAGGCCTGGCCCCCCCACACACACACACCTGAGGTAACTGAGTATTCAAAGGGGATTCTCAGGTGCAAAGATTTCCCCTGAGGAGTGTGGGGTCCCAGCCCCGTGCCTGGCTTCCAAGCCCAGAACATCAGAGCAAGGAAGAGGAGTCCACATGTCATCAGGCTGTAAAAATGCTTGGGGATTCTGTTCACAGGGAGAGAGAGGAGTCTGCTAGAAACACAGGCACCCTCTTAAAGGGCCACTTCACAAAATCTTGTTTATAGTCACTCACTCTGGGCTCTGGCAGAGGGAGGGCAGAACAGACTAGACTTGGGTGAGGAGAGACTGAGGTGTGGCTCCAGGAAGAGCTGAAGAGACAGTGGCCAGGTTCCCTGTGATGAGTCCCTCTCCCATACCACATACAGATGCCATCATTCTTGGGTCAAGCACTCCCCACCATACGACATTAGCCTGGAGGAATGCAATAGCCCCACCCTCAGGGAGCTCATGCCCTGCAAGAGAAGTCAGCTGCTTGGGCCCAGGGTGTAGAGGTCCAGAGATACTCAAGGGGTGACAGACACAATCTACTGTGACTCTGGGAGGGGGCCTTTCCTTGCATGACTGACAGATGCAAACCCCTCCATTTGCACAGCCAAAGCTTTGTCTGTTTGGTCTGATAAAGTCTACTGGCCTCCCCTTGATGACTCCAGGAGAAAGGGTTCCCTTACTTATCTTATATCCTATCTAATAAAGAGGGAATATGCTAATTGACCCTCGCACAGTCGCAAAGATGGCGGTATCCACAGCCAATAAGGAGGGAATATGCTAATTGACTGCCATGCCCTCAAAGATGGCAGTGCCCACAGCCACAAGATGGCAGCACCCAGTCCCCTTAGCCCTGCTGGGGCGGCAGGCATGCAGCAAGGCTGGGCCAGCCCCCAGGAAGGCCCAGCCTTGTGGCGTGCCTGCCTCTGGAGACCCCCCAGTCCCCTCAGTCCCCTAGCTGCCCAGGGCTGATCTGAGGAGCAGGCAAGCCTCAGATGGTGGCTGCTCAGCCACTCAGGGATGACCAAACGACCTGCACAAGCAGGTTGTGTGGGGTGACCAGGCCGGTGAGGGAGGGGGGGAGGCTGTGAGAGGCAACCAGGCAGGCAAGGGGGGTCAGTTGGGGGCTACCAGGCCAGCAGGAGGGGAAGTTGGGGGTGACCAGGCTGGCAGGGGGGGCCAGTTAGGGGTGACCAGGCTGGCATGCAGAGGCAGTGAGGGGCAATCAGGCTGGTGGGGGGGGCAGTTAGAGGTGGCCAAGCAGACCAGGCAGGTGAGGCGATTTAGGAGCCCGTTGGTCCCAGGATTTTGAAGAGGGGATTTCCCCGCCTCCTGTTTTAAGCCCGATCCCTAGGATCGGGCCTAAACCATCAGTTGAACATCCCCCAAAGGGTCCTGGATTTGAGAGGGTGCAGGCTGGGCTGAGGGGAACGCCCTCCGTGCATGAATTTTATGCACCGGGCCTCTAGTTCTTAAATAATCTGTCTTAGCTTTAGGTAAATAAATGCATCCCTTTTTCTTTCTCTCCCTACCCACAAATAAAAAGACAACATCCTTATTATGCTTGCAGCATGGTCTTAGCTTGACACTTTCGGAATATATAGCTGAGTCTATTTTCTGGGAAAACAACTAAACCAAAATAATTTTTGGCAGCCCTACAATGGCTATTACTAAATAGTTCTAGGGAACTCCCTTAGAAAGTTAAGGATTTATGTTCTAGTTAATTTATCCAGAATGTAGTCATATTCCAAATTAAGTCTTATAAGGTCCATCTCTGGAAAAAGCTCAGTTGAGCATCTATTATCCTAATTCTTGCTCTTAATTCTTACAGGTCAAAGTCATACTTCCCATATCTGTAGCATTCTAATAGAGTAACAGTTGCTTTTTGAGAAAAGTTCCAGTCCTGACAAAATTAGACTTGAGTTAAGGATTTGACAAATATGTGCCATGTGTACATTCTGCCTCTCTTCCTGGGTCCATGCAGAAACCCACAACCAGGCAGAGAGCTCTTTCCTCCTAAGCACAATCCCAATCCCAGCTTTAGGCTCACTCTCAGCAAGAGCTTCAGGAAGGGAAAGGAAAGCGTATGTAAGAACTCACCTACCACGATTGTCCTAGAATGTAAGCTTTCTGAGGACACAGGCTGAGACATTTTCATATTCCTCCCCTCCAACCCCCCAGTAAAAGTCTACGGGGTGCTGTGTAAAATAAGAATAATAGTCAGTTTCTTTAATGTTTTTTTTTTAAAGTGTTAGCATTAGCATTTTCATTTTGACTTTGAAAGGAGAAAAAGCCAGTAAAGACATTCTAATGTAAAAAAATCCACATTTTTGTAGGATTCCCTGTCTGAAGAAAAATTGGAACTCTTACACATTATCTCAAAAGGGTGGAGATGTGTCGCTCTGTTATAAGCAATATATTGTTAATCCATGAAATCAAATGGAAAAAAACCCTCTTTCATTTTTAATTTCTTCAGTCAGTTTCATTTTTCTTAAAACAGCTTATAACAGTAAGTTGCAGTTTGAATCACCCAAGCGTCCAAAAAAAAAGTAAAATAAAAAAACCCACAAACCCAAACAAAATAAAATAAACATGTTTTAGACTCATAATTCCCCCCCTCACAGTTTCAACTTAAAGTTGTCCCTCTTAAAGCACCCCGATTTCTTCATGGGGCCTGTTAAATGAGTCTCCTGTGGATGCCCACACCTGGCTGCAATCCTAAGTGGTACATGGACTAGTCTCATGTCAGTGCATTTTTAATTGTTAGAGCAAATAGTATCCATTTTAATGACACCTTAATCATTTATTACAGTCAGTTTTTCTTCAGAGCACACAGTCTTGGAAATAACCCACTAAGAAGTACTGTGGACTGTCGGGCTTTGGCAGGCTGGGACAGAACTTCTGAGAACATGCTGTGTGGATTTTCCAAAGAAGGCAGTCAATGTGAGCGGTCCCATCAGGGAGCAGTTCATTTGGGACCTGGCTGTGGCTTTTCCCTTAGATTTGAGGAGCTCACCATCACATGGAGATGCCTACTGGTGTATAGCATAACTTGGGTATTGCTCTCAATGACTGCTTCAGTTTGTAAAGAGCTGGCCCCTTCAACTGCACAGGAGGGGCCTCGTGTAGAAGCAGGGTGGCTACAGCTCTCTGCCAATAAGTGCTTAATGACTCATTTTCCTCAACAGAATTTTCATGAGACTGGAATTCAGGGAGGGCTGTCTAGAGAATGTCTGGGAGGAAGTTCACAAGCCACCGTCGTGCTGTCTGCCGGAGAAAGCCTCCCATGATAGCCACACCAGTGGACCAAAGCAAACAGCAACTGATTTCAGTAACGTTTCCTCCTGATCTTCCATAAACAGTCCCTGAAAGGTCGCCCTGAAGTTTGTTTTAGTCAGGTTGAGAACATTATAAACTTCCAAAGAAGAAAACTATTAGTGGAAAAACTAAAGACACAGAAGGCTAATAACTAACCGTGTGTGTGGAACCACAGACTCTATCCATGCGAATGGCATTGAACCAGCCAGAGTACTTCAAGACACTGTTGTACCCTATGTATGCTTCCAATTCACTCACCCATTTGACTGATCTGTCATATTGAGCAATTGCTTTGCAATTAGGTGGATTTAGACAAAATGAAATTGTACATACTGTTCCCTTCTCTTTTCAAATGTTTTTGTGTTTATTTTAAAGGCTTTATAATTGCTAAATGTTCTCCTCTCTCAGAAGACATTCTGAAATGGAAGCAAAAATATCACTTTTGCAAAGCCATTTCCATTCTCCCAAAGGTCTGCTGGTAAATTATTCTTCCTGATCTTTCCATCTTTCTGGCCTATGCATACACACCTAACCCATACTAAATTTCACCAGATGGCATTTTATTTCTTTAAAGGAAAGCAGTCGTGGGTTTAGACAGTTGAATTTTTAAACTTCTGTATTTACTGGAAGTGCATATGGTACTATATGGACAAAGAACTTGTACTGAAAGGAAAACATTTCTGTCTGCAGTACCTCACAGTGTCTTAGAGGAAGAAAAGTACAGTCACATGGCGTATTTCTCACAGAATCTTTTGTGGCTGTAATTTTCTTTCTCTCCTTGAAATTAGAACATGTATACTGTACATACCTGAAAGTTGGTGTTATTTTAATTCTTCTTTTAGTTGCAAATAGAAAGGTTATATGAAACTCAATAAATTGCCAAAGTAATTGGTGAGAGATTTCTAGAGGAAAATGAAACATAAAACTAAACTTGTGGGGGAAAAAAGGTTTAAAAACCTCTGTATGTCAACGTAAGCAGATGTTGGTGTAGAATTTACAAGGATGAGAAGGCTGTAAAACCTCCCTTAAGCCATTCACAGTTCATTTCAAGGCCAAGAACGCCCCCAAAATCTGTTTCTAATTTTACAGAAATCTTTTGAAATTTGGCACGGTTTTGAAAAGTCCATGGAAAGAAAAAAACCTTGTCCTAGCTTCCTCTTCCAACTCCAAAGACAGACTTGCTTCCTTTCAACGGTTTTCACAGATGCAGTGACCCACGCTCCGAAGTCAGAATTAGCTGACTTTCACAAACATCTGGAAAAATGAAGGTTAGTATACGCAAACTCAGGTGTTGCTAAAGAATGAGGGCTGGCAGAATTGAGTGCGAACAATGTTTTATATTGTTTAGAAGGTGAGGATTTGTCCATAAGTATGTACTTCCTGGAGTGGGTTGAGATTGGAAGATTATTCTAAATATACTGTAGAAACATTTGTCTGTGTGGAGCTGGAAAAATTCCAGCAATTAGAGCCAGACCAGTGGAAAACTATCAAAAGTTTGTGTTAAGGAGAACTAAGATTTAACGGCAAACAAAATTTTGTGTTTTCTACTACTTAGCAGAAACTGTATGTATATCTAATTCATTTTTATTTTATGTAGACATGGTTAAAAATCTTATTTGGAATTGCCACCTCTGCTGTGCTTGCTTTATTGGTGATGTGCATTGCCTTACGTCCTTTGAGAGGTAAGAATTTTTCTCTGATTTTCTCTGTCAGCCTTGGAAAATGCACTAACACATGGTCATGAGTGATTGAACATTTCCAAAGTGCTTATTTTCCAAAGTAAGTCTGTTATTTCCATGAAGACTTATAAGCTCACCGATATGTCCTTGTGCAACCAGAAATCATGAGGAATTTAAGGCAGGAGTAGAAAGAGATTTCCAGTATTATTTCAGCAATAGAAAAACCTAAGCACTTTCTGTATCATTCCCACACCTCCCCAAATATAAACTAAATTACAAGCTTTAACAGACCTTTAGAGGCGATATTTTTGACTAACGTTGCTTGAAAGGATTGCCTCATGGAAAGTAAAACTGAGTATGAATTGAAAAGTTAAAACAGAAACTATGGCTTTGTGTTTGTTTGTTTTATTATGAGTCTTTTCAAAAATTTAGGAAGGCGGTCTAGAATAGAGATCTTGAGTATAGCTGTATAGAAAAACTAAAATTGTTGTTCTAGATGCAGTAGCAATGAAAATTAAATTAGAAAATGAAAAACTATTAAACAAGCATTATGTCTAGTGATAAATGAATTCTTTTAAAAAGGGTTTAGATTAACATCAACCTCCCTTTGCTGAAAGTTGGAAGATACTATGGACTGATAGGGGGTAGTTTAAATTTAAATTAAGACTCTGTCTGTACATTATCCAGCAATATTAAAGGTATGTTTCTGTAAAAGTTATGAAGAGAAGCTCAAATTCTGAACCAGGAGAAAAACACAACAATAACAGGTCTTGTGCTTTGAGGGGAAAAGTATGTAGCAACAATTATTAAAAGCTTATAATAGCTAAGGTGGGGAATACCTTTGTTTAAAAGTTAACTGTCAGTAAAGGAAAATAAATGACAAATCTTTAGCTAAAGAATGTAGGAGTCCTAAATGATCCATTGCTTTAAAAATTTGAATATAGAAAATACTTTGAAAAATTCAAAATGCTCATGGGATTTTCACAGAATTACAAAATGAAGAGGTTAGTCAATATGATGAAGGCATTGTGCTTGTATCTTCAGTGTTAATCTTCAGTCCATTTCCTGCTCTCTGCCAGCACACAATTATTCTTAGGCTGTTGAGAAGTATTGTGTGCATCCATACTTTTTATATTTTTTCAAGTTAAAATTGTTTCCAGATCAGTGTTTTACCTCAGTGGCTTGGGAGCTATATTTCCTTCATGCCAGCAATTGTCAGGTGACATATTAGGTCCCATTGACCCGTTGAATGCCAATGTGTTCAGAATTAGCTCCTGATTTTAAAAGAAACCCCCAGTACTTGAAATCAACATGTTGCTTCCTCAGAAATGAATATTCTGAGGACGAAAGTGTATGGACTAACTTGTGAGCCTGCTTCCATGTCCACAGGCAAGGATGGCTTGCCTTAGCACTTTGGAATTTGAGCTATAATTTCTAATAGGAAATATACTATAGTTACATATTTATAAGTAATATATAAGTATACACCCACATAGATATTTGTGTAATCCTACATAATAAAACCCTAATATGCAAATCAACTGAATGGCCGAATGACCAGTTGCTATGATGTGCATTGACCACCTTGGGGCAGATGCTCAACACAGGAGCTGCCCCTGACCTGGAAGGAGGTGACCTGCAGCAGTGATCTGGGGGTGATGCCAGGCTGCCAGTCAAGGTGGGTGGGTTGCCCCGCCCACCGGTAACCCCACAGATGGCCCTGATCGCCGGCCAGGCCTAGGAAACCTACCCTATATATTGGGAACAGTCTTTTAGATTTAAAAATTAAAACCTGGCAAGGCTACTCTTAACACTGAAAAAACAGGATGATGCAGTAATGACATGCATGGACTATGGCTTGCACATTTTGTGGTCAGCCCTGATTCTGACACTTATAACTGTGTGACAGCCAATTACTTAACTTCTCTCTTTCAGTTTTTCCACCCATAAGATGGGTAGAATGGTACTACTGCCTCAGAAGGCTCATGTTATGTAGTACTTTTTATAATCAGAGCATCTAGCTGCCCATACAACAGCAAGATGCCTTTCACCTATATGAAAATTATGGTCACTGGTGCATGCAGCATCCCAGATTGTGAGAGGGATGTCCTACTGCTGGTTTAGGCCTGACATCCCCCAAGGGTTCCCGGATTGCAAGAGGATTCAGGCCGGGTTGAGGAACCTCACCCCACCCCTCACCCCACCCTTCATGGATGAATTTCGTGCACCAGGCTTCTAGTTATTTATAACCCCAATCCTTACCTTCTCTCCAAGTTTAGACATGTATAACATGTACATAAATGTATGTTCTAAAGTACAAATATTATAAAAATCTATGTCATTTAAAACCTAGTTTTCTGTTTCAACCAATGGGATAATTCTCAGAGCAAATTAATTTCCTTGTAGAGTGAAGTAATAAAATTAAACTTTAGGAGGAATTTTATTACTCATCCAGAAACAGAAAATTTATTAAACAGTTGAGAATTACACTTTTTGTCCATAATCCCATTCTCTTTCTATTCTAAATTGGCTGAAAAACTGCTCAGAATGTCACTTAAATGACTTGTACTGGAACCACTCACTCCCCTACTTTGCAGACTAGGCCAGGGGAAGCCCCCCTCCCTCCAGGCAGTGGTATAGACAGCCCTGATTTGAAGTGGATCCTCTGACCTCCCTTCTTCTTCCCACACCCCACTCCTCAATCATCCTTAGTCTAGAGCAGTGATGGCGAACCTTTTGAGCTCGGCATGTCAGCATTTTGAAAAACCCTAACTTAACTCTGGTGCCGTGTCACATATAGAAATTTTTTTGATATTTGCAACCATGGTAAGACAAAGATTTATATTTTTGATATTTATTTTATATATTTAAATGCCATTTAACAAAGAAAATCAACGAAAAAAAATGAGTTCGCGTGTCAACTCTGACACGCGTGTCATAGGTTCTTCATCACTGGTCTAGAGCTTCCAGTCCAGTTCTCACTCTCACAACTGCCCAGTGCCTGGTGAGATAGGATCTAAGGTGGCAAAGCAGGAGAAGGGAAAGAGGAGGGAGGAGAAGGAACAGAGAATTCGAAGGGAAGGAAGCTCCTAGTTGGCCTTTTCAAGCTTTCTCAGAAACTCCATTACCTCACATTTACCTTAGATGCCCTTGTATTCTTAGCCCAGTATTATGTGCTAACAACATAAGAACAGTCTTTTTTGGAGAAAGTTAAAAACCCACTTCAGAAACATTCATTTATTTATTTATATATTGAGGAATTAAGTCCCACTGACTACTTGCCTATCGTTGTGCCAAGTGTCGGGGAAACAGAGATTCAGCAGTCTAGATTTCCCTCTGAAAGTCAGGGTAAGAATCCAGAGTGGATGCATGGCCTTCACCACCAACAGGAGATCAGGGTTTCTGTTGTTCCCCACCAGGTCTAGGTCAAAGAAGAAATGACAGGGGCTCTTCTGTGGAGAGAGAGGCTCAGGGAGCACCAACCTCAGGATGCAAAGAGCTGTGGGGAATTTAGGCAGAATTGTATGAACAAATAGAAAAATGTGGTGGTGAAATGAGAAAAATCCATTTAGATCACTCACATAGTAATAAAAATAAGGGACAACTTTTTTTTTGAAACTTTCAAAATTTCCCATTTTTATTTTCACCCAAATGGAAAAACACATATGGGTTTCTCCTTCTTAGTCCCAGGCTGTCCTCCCTTGGCCCCAGCCGTGGGGCAAACTACGGGCCCGCGGGCCGGATCCGCCCGTTTGAAATGAATAAAAGTAAAAAAAAAAAAAGACCATACCCTTTTATGTAATGATGTTTACTTTGAATTTATATTAGTTCACACAAACACTCCATCCATGCTTTTGTTCCTGCCCTCCGGTCCAGTTTAAGAACCCATTGTGGCCCTCGAGTCAAAAAGTTTGTCCACCCCTGTCTTGGCCTCAACCTATTCCCATTAAACTGATTCCTGTTCTATTCTCCTGCCTCGATTTACTTTCTCTCGCCTTCCCAAGCACCACCCTTCTTCCTGTGTGAAGATACAACCAGGCTGAGAATGGAAACTGAGCTCCACACCTTCCCCTCAATTTTGTCAACCCCCAAAAGAAACACACAGGCCTTGTTTCAAGAGATTTACAGAGGTGACAATAACAAAAGCCAAAGAAACAGAAAACAAAAATTGGAACGTGACAGAGGCTCCAGAATTTCCAAAGTAAATTCTATATGGTCTTGCTTCATGATTTGCAGTTTCTGAATTCCTGGACCTACCTTTGTGAAATTCATTTGTGAAATGAAATGTAGGAGTCATCTACTCTCTCCTTGAATGCTATTGAGTGTTGAGTTTCTCATATGGTGATGAGCAAACACTCAATAAATGCCAGCTATTATTTTTCTATAATTTCTAACATGCAGTAGCTACTTAATAAGTGGCAGCTAGAATTTCACTGTATTCTTCATCCTCATATACATATGCACACAAAGATGATGACTAGGCCCCTCTGTGCGATATATTTCAATTTCAACAATGTTCTTAATTCTGAGAGTGTGTGTGTGAGGGGGTGTCTTTGTCCTTGGGTATCATCCCTGTTCCGATTGCCCATCTCCTTGGATCAAAAACAACATATATTTTTTAGAAACTTTTGTGTACAAGGATCTCATAGGAGACATCACAAGTTCTGAGGCAAAAGAAGAGAAAAGATAAAGGGAGTTGGGGGAGGGGCGAAATGGAGAATGAAGTTGAGGGAAAGTAACAAAGGAGGGGGGTGCCTCTCAGATCTCCCTGCAATCCTCATGTCTGCCTTTAAAACTTTTCCTTTTACTGTTGTTGTTTTGGGCCTGCTGTGTTTTTAGAAAACTTTGTAATAGTCACCAATTTTAAAAAATCAGAGGATTTCATATAAAAATTTATATTTTTGGCTTCTCTTTAAATATTAAGCCTGGCAGCATTGGGCCCATGGTAATAGTTAGCTAAGAAGCAGGTGCCTTCAGATGGGCAATGCTTTCTCCAGTTTCCCACAACTTTCTATTTAATTATGTACAAGATACCATATTCATTCACAGTATCAGCCTGATGTCGATAAACATTGGATTTTTAACCCTTGGGCTGAAAAACAAAAACAAAAAACACACACACCAAAAACGTATATGATGCGTTTAAAAATAGCTACTGAATATGAAAAACCTGAGATTAGTATCCCATAGTCATCTATTATCCACAATGTCCTGTCCACTGTGGCCCCTGGACACTTGGATTATTTGTCCCACAATTATTTATTAAGTACTTTCCCAATATCAGCCTGTTGTCTAAGGCATGAATGACAAAGTCTCTACCATTAAGAAAGAACAGCTTGATAGTAAATAGGTAAACAAATAAATTAACAGAATATTTTAAATTCTTAAAAGTGCTATCAAGAACAACTGGAGTGG
>NW_005871053.1:17525098-17576680 GCF_000147115.1 Myotis lucifugus
ACAGAGCAGGGCAGATCAGGGGGTTGGGGCGCCGCACCCTGCTCATCACATCAGGGCAGGGCTGATGGGAGGTTATGGCTCTACCCCGTCACACACAGAGCAGGGCCCGTGGGGGGCGGTTGGGGCGCCGCACTCTGTCACACACAGAGCAGGGCCGATCAGGGGGTTGGGGCGCCACACCCTGTCACACACAGAGCCGCAGGGCGATCAGGGCATTGGGGAGCTCCCCCCTATCAGGCACAGAGCAGAGCTGATCAGGGGGTTGGGGCGCCTTCCCCTGTCACGAACAGAGCAGGGCGGATAGGGAGGTTGTGGCCCCTCCCCCCCTGTCACACACAGAGCCCGAGGGTGATCAGGGGGTTTGGGCGCTGCCCCCTGTCATGCTGATCCCGGTGCCGGGAGGCATATTACCCTTTTACTATATAGGATAGAGGCCTGGTGCACGGGTGGGGGCCGGCTGGTTTGCCCTGAAGGGTGTCCTGGATCAGGGTGGGGGTCCCGCTTGGGTGCCTGGCCAGCCTGGGTGAGGGGCTGATGGCTGTTTTCAGGCTGGAGGGTGACTGAAGCTGCCAACTGCTCCTTTTTTCTTTTTTTTCTTTTATTCTGGGCCAGCTTTAGCTCTGAGGCGTGGCTCCAGCTCTTAGGCCTCGGCTGCTGAAAGCAGGTATTTGGTTTGTTTGGGTTCTATAATCGAAACACTGTTTCAACTCCAGCTCTGAGATCCCAGCTGGCTGAAAGCAGGTTTCTGGGGTTTTGTTTAGCTTCTATATTTGTAACAATGTTTCAAACTGCAAGCTCAGAGGCCGGCAGCAGCAGGCAGGGAACGTTGGAGTCCTTTGTCACTGAAGCAAGCAAGCCTCATGTTCGCTTCAAGCTGCCTGGCTGCCAGCCGCCATCTTGGGTGGCAGTTAATTTGCATATCGCCCTGATTAGCCAATGGGAAGGGTAGCAGAGTGACACCAATTTGCATGTGTCTCTTTTATTAGTGTAGATTATTTGTAAGGAGCATGAAAATCCAGTTATTCATTCAATAATTACTAGTGGCATCTTTTTTAGGTGACAGGAACTTGTTTAGTCATAGAGATACATTTTATACTAATTTACATACACACACACATTCACGACACTAGAAAATAAAACCCTCAGTGCTTTCCCTGCAATCTTGTTTAAATCTAATCTGGATCAGAATCAGACCCCTTGCCCTTTTTTCATTCTTCAAGGATCGGCAGAGGAAATGTACTTAAGAAGAATCCAATTGAGTGTAGCCTGAAAAGCTAGTGGGCAAGAGGACTGAATAGGGGTATAAACATTGTAGATCATTAACATTCCTTGAAGGCCACGATCAACACTTAGTTGTGGGTATCTATGTCCATGAGATATGGATTACATTTTCATAGAGCCCACTGGAAGGTCATTTCTGCTGATGGCTGATGGTAGTGGTCAGCATTGATAGTGCAATGAAACATTACTATGTTTATAATCTTTCTAAATATACAAAGTACCAGAGCTAAGGTTGGAAATTCTAAGTAAACTTTATGTTTTATACCTCTGAATATGTGACCTAATGCAACATCTCAGAGCAGACACATTACTTCATTACATTTATGAACAGAAAGAGCAGAATGACTAATTTAGAGTCTTCCCATTTGATTTGGTATTGTTCAGGCCATGCCCATCCACATACCAAGAGTTTAAAGGCAAAGGGCATCCCAATGAGAGGCACAGGGGTACAGTGAAGTACAATTCACTGAATACATTCAGTGAAATCACTAAGTTTGGATTCTTTGCAGAAGAATATCCTGGGGGTATTGGTAAAAATGAAAGTTAGCAGGACCTCATCCCCAGAGATTCTGAACCATTAGGTTTGAGATAAGGATTAGGAATCTATTTTTCAAATAGCATCCAAGTGACTCCAGGGACTAAATTTGGATACATTTTTTAATTAGGGCCTATCCACGTTGAAATTTACCGCATGGATAGGAGGGTAGAGAATAAGGGCAGGTATATCTTTGGGTGGAAATTAGTGAAAATAAGTTAACATAAAATCTGTCAAGTTGATTTATTTTTTTTCATTCAAAAATATTTATCATGCTCTCTCTGTATGTGAAGCATTATTCTAGCTACTGGACATATGACAGTGAGAAAAGTCAAATACAGACTCTGTTATCATGGTAAAGACCTATGCCTTATACAATTCACATAAATATAAAGACAAAATGTTTATATTTAATAAATTGAGCTAAGTGTTGAGATAGCAATAAGCCAATAGCATTTTCATAGAGCCCACTGGAAGGTCATTTCTGCTGATGGCTGATGGTAGTGGTCAGCATTGATAGTGCAATGAAACATTACTATGTTTATAATCTTTCTAAATATACAAAGAACCAGAGCTAAGTTTGAAAATTCTAAGTAAACTTTATGTTTTATACCTCTGAATATGTGACCTAATGCAACATCTCAGAGCAGACACATTACTTCATTACATTTATGAACAGAAAGAGCAGAATGACTAATTAAAGTCTTCCCATTTGATTTGGTATTTTTCTGAGCCCCACCTGACTCCAGCATAATCAATCACACCTCTGAGCCTCACCTGCACCACATGTGAGATTCATACTCATCAAACCCAAATCTGTGCAGGAACCCTATTTCTGAATAAATAGAGCTGGCTCCACTGAATATATTTTCTATACATTTACTCATTGCTTCTTGGGTGCTGGTGTGGCTTATTATCATCATGGTAATTAGCAGTATAATTAATGCATTATTAAAATTGCTATATAGGTAACTTGAGTCATAACATGACATATGCTAAGTTCTCTATATAGATTATTGGCATTTATAGCTACTATGAACACATCCTATATAATAAGAGGCTAATATGCAAATCAACTGAATGGCGGAACAACTGGTTGCTATGATGTTCACTGACCACCAGGGGGCAGACGCTCAATGCAAGAGCTGCCCCCTGGTGGTCAGTGTGCTGCCACAGGGGCACACCGCTCAGCCAGAAGCCTTGAGGCAGGCTCACGGCGAGTGCAGCAGCGGTGGTGGGAGCCTCTCCTGCCTCCACAGCAGTGCTAAGGATGTCCGACTGATGACTCCCAGACTGCGAGAGGGTGCAGGCTGGACTGAGGGACCCTCCCCCCCCCACTGAGTGCACGAATTTCATGCACCGGGCCTCTAGTTTAAAATAAATGGCTAACTAGGAACTAATATAAAATATACTTTCTTGTAAATTTCCTGGATAATCTAAATAAGAGGTTATAAAAGAGCAAATAACTAATCCTTGAAAATTTTTGAAAAATTTGATAAGGTTCAGCACCATTATTAATTATATGAAAAGAAAAATATGTAGAAGTAGGTATTTAAAAACTACTGTTTTATAAATTTTACTTATCCATATATGTGATATAAGTACTAACTGTATTTAATATCATAATTGTGATATTTCAGTTAGAAGGCTGCAGGATGACCAAAATGTTCCAAGTACAACTGGTAAGTTTCATATTAGAATAAAAGTAAATATTAATTATATATACTAATAGCCTAACATGAAACTGCTTTTTCCCCAGACTGTGATCTTAGTAGATACACAAAAACAAAAACAAGTCCTATCAATCAAATTACTTTGTGAAACACTGATCAAAAATATTTATTTGAAAAATACTGATAAGCTATGATAAAGCAAAATCCAAAATGTATTGACAGCTTATCATGTGCCAGGCATAGAGCTAAATGTTTCATTTAAATGAGGTCATTTATTGTAACTTTCTATAAAAATAAAGATTAACTTTAGCTAAGAATTTTTCAATTACTCATAATTGCAAGTAAGTAAAATTATATGCAAGTATACTTAAATAGGAAAATCTATTATATAAGTCATTAGCCATAATAAAAGCATTATTTATGCTAGACAAAAAGGCATCTCCACAGTTATATTTATTTATTGAATCAATTTAAACAATTTTAAATAAAATAATTATCTAGGTTTTTGGGTATTCACAATAAAGGGATTCACTACATTTTATATCTATATGTTCAGGATTGTGTAGACACAAATTAAATTATCTTAAAAGGAAAACAATTTTTGCCTTGTCCAGGTGGCCCAGTTGATTGGAGCGTTGACCCATATGCCAACAGGTTTCGGGTCTGATCTCTGGTCAAGGAACATACTGAACTTGGGGATTTGATCCCTGATCTGGTGGGCTGTGAAAAGAAGGCAACCAATCAATGTTTCTCTCTCTCTCTCTTTCCCCCCTCCATTCCTCTCTCTCTAAAATATCAATAAAAACACAATAATTTTCATTGCCAATAACAGTGCTAGAAATTCCCCTTGACAACATTAGATATAGATTGCAATGTGCTCTTAGGAGAGCTAAATAAAACCTAATTAAAATGCTTATTCTAATGCTATTATAGCAAAATGGTCTTTTACTCATTTATTGGGAATTATAAGATCAGTGATATGAATTTTGCACAAGATCACTTAATTAAATAGGAAAACTTTCACTATAAGTAATCATATGGCATGTACAACCTCACTTAGGGTCCAAAGAGAATGTAAGAAGATGATCATTTAAAATTTAGAATAAGCTCATGTTATTAAGCATTTATTGTCTGGCTACAAAGGAGCTCATCAATCACTTGTGTTCTTTTAGCCACCAGAGTAATTTTTAGTAAATTAAGAAAATAATTCATGATCTTAATCAGTTGTGCAGGGCATGCATGCCCCAGTGTTAATCAGTTAAAATAGCAGGAGATGCTATTATCCAGTTGGTCAATTGGCTCTTATCACCATGGCAGTACATTTATGTAACTACAAAGCTTACAGAACATGTTGAGTCTCAAATTTCAAAATTTAATATAGTAGAACTGAAAGATATTATTAACATTTTCTAGTCCAGTCCTTTATATTTCAGCTAAGAAAGCTGTGATGCCAGAGATTGACTTACCAAAATCATACAGGGAATTAGCAGTAGAAGCATTCTGTAAAGAAGAGGGCACAAACTCCATCCATCTATCCCTCCGTTCATCCATCTTTTCATCCTTCATTTCATGCATCCATTTATTCAACAAGTATCTATTAAATGCCTATTATGTGCTAGACACTAGGGATGTGATGAAGAGCAAAACGAGACATACATAATCTCCAGACTTATGGTGGCTGTTTTGAGAATACAGATGGAGGTGAAAAATATTAATAAGATAATCACTCAAATACACACATGATTACAAAGCAAGCCAAATGCTCTTTTAAAAAGTAACATACCCCTGATAATGTATAACAAGGGAGCCAGACCTAAACCAGGGGTCAGAAAGGGATTCCCAGAGAAAGTGGCCCTTATATTGAGTACTAAAGGCTGGACAGAAGTTATGAGAAGAAGGGAGAGGGTAGAAAGAGGTGCCAAAGCCCTAGAGAAATAAATGAATATTTGAGGAGCAGAAAGCCCAGTGTGTTTGAGGTCTAGAAAGTAATTCGAGAGGGGAAAAAGGGCTGGAGGGACAGACCATCTAGACCAGCGAGAGACTATAGTCCAGACCTTCACTCTAAGAGTTATGGAAAGCTCTGGAAAAATTTAGCAGGAAGATAAAACTCTCATCTTCAGCAGTGTTATTTTTACATGGGCAAATACCAGATTCATAAATGCTATTCAAGGTATAGGACATTTTTCTAAGTTTTGGTTCTGTAAGCAATGGCCTGGAGAAGGGATGAAGACGGCAATAGGGACATGAAGGAGATTGGAAGTTGGTTGCCATACTATCCATTTGGGCATATCTGTTTCAGGGCTCTGAGCATAGTCATGTTTGAAAAACACAATTGTTTGGACAACTTAAATATAAGTGAAATTTGTTCATAGTTATAAGCTACCTTCGGTTAGTTTTTATATGGAAAATCTTTACTCTTGGAATTTCTAAGATTATTTGTCCAGATGATGTGGCTTTCTTTTCTTCTGGTTCACTTTCTGTTTGTAACAGTCTGTAGTCAGGATAAGCAATTATCTCTCTTCATTAATGCCTCTCTTGAGATATCCGAAGTAAAGGTTCTGGCTGATCTCATCTGAACAACTGGGCTGCTAAAATACATGTTCAATAAGTCAGTAGAAATCCAACCCATGCATATGTGAAGAAATGCAGTCAAGTGCTTAAGTGTGTAGTTTTAGTCAAAATCACATGGTCTTCAATCCCAGTTTTGCAAGGCTTAAATATGTTGGAACCTCATTTCACTCTCCTTCTTAAAAAAAATCTCTGACAATTCTTCACAAACTGAACAATAACGTCCCCACTGCGCGGCACCATCCCCCTCCATTCCCTTCATACTCCCCAGTTTTTTCCCACCAGTTTTCCCTTCCAGGCAATCAAACCACCTGTCTAAGCCTCAGTTACCCTGTCTATAAAGATGGAGATAATACTTATATCTATTAAGACAGAAGTTAAACAAGTGTTTTGCAAGTGGCAATTTTTTTAATTATATGAGAACAGATGAGAGAGAACCTTAGACTTTGAGTGATTAATCTTCTTTTTAGTAATAGTTTGTTTCATCTTCCCCCAAAGATCATAACTCTGAAGGAAATAATACAACAAGAGCACTTACACTGAAAGATATTTTAAATGGGACATTTTCTTATTGGACATATTTTCCAACTTGGATTTCAGGTAGGTGAACTTTTTTTTTTTACTTTTGTTTTTTTTTTTAAATGTCAAACTACAGCGGGAAGGCAGGGGAAGGTTTGGGTGGAGGGTGGGGGTAAGAGATCAACCGAAGGACTTGTATGCCTGCATATAAGCATAACCAATGGACACAGATCTGGGCGGAGTGTGTGTGGTGAGGGCATGTGCGAGGGCGGGGGAGGTCAATGGGGGGAAAAGGAGACATATGTACTACCATTTGTAATACTTTAAACAATAAAAAAAGAAAAAAAGAAAAGATCAGAAAACATAATGCAAAAAGTATGTTTTCTGTTTTTGCTTTTAGTGCCAATGTATCTCTATGGTAACAAAAGCCATATCAGTTTACATGGGGGGAAAAACAGCATTTACTTAGATAATCAAGTGACCAGCAAAGCACTTTTGACAGAACCTTTTAGACCAGATTTCCCCCAATAATGAGGCCAATAGGAGTTTGGCAGAAAAGTGAAAGTTGAGAATTGTTACAATAATCTGAGCATATGGTATAGTTATTCAGAATGGAAGAGAAACACCTATTTAAGAGAAGTCATGAGAATTTTACCAAAAGGGAAATCCATTGTTAATCTGGATAATCCCAGAAATAGACAAATCCCATCCTAAAAACAAATCCTTTAAGGGCCATACAATTAATATTTACATACAGTTTTGTAAAATAGGATGTTGTCAAATAAAGCTAATCAAAAATAATAAAGTCAACTAAAGTTTGTCTAAAGTGCCACTAAAAATCAAATATTTTCATTTTTTCTTTAGAAAATAAAATGCACATAAAATGGTTTTAAACTCAATCAGGCATAACCCAAATTAAATGAATTTTTATTGCGAAAAGAATTAGCATTTAAAACTAGTTTATCCTCTTTGTAACACAGATAAAAGGCAATTTTATTCCACCACACTGAACTGGTTAGGATAGGGCTGCTATTAACAAATAGGGCATCTTTGTGGAAAGTAGGAAATAGTATTCTTTTCTCCCTTTACAATTAACTTATTTTAAATCTGACAAAGTCATATGTACTGGACAAAGAAGAAAAACAAAATAAGTCTGTGAAATAAGAGAGATTTCTCTTTGTTATAAAAGTAGTTCCTGTTAAGGGAGATTATTTCAAGTTTTGTTTTCCTTCTTGTTTAAAGGACAAGAGTACCTCCATCAATCTACAGATAATAACATAGTATTTTATAATATTGAAACAGGAGAATCATATACCATTTTGAGTAATACCACCATGGTATGTATACAACATCATCTTCCTCCTCAAAAGACTGCCAGCTCTTCACTGATCAAGAAAGAGCCCAGACTCTTAGCACCTGATCTGGACCCAACCTGCCTTCTCAGCTCCATCCCACTCTACTTCTCCTTTAATTCTCCCTTCTCCTCACACTAGACTCCTGCCCTTCCCTCCTCTAAATCACCCAGCATCTTTCTTCCTCTGTGGAAATAATATGGTCTGAGATAAGAGTTAAGAACTCAATCCTGTAGTCAGGTATACTGAGGCTGAAATCCTGGCTCTGTCACTTACAGCATGTGGAAAATTGGGTACGGTTCCACACTATACTAACACTACCAAGCTTCAGTTTCTTCTGCAAAGTAGGAATAATAATAGGTCTTTGTATTAATGTAAGAATTAAGTGAAGTAACATTTGAAAGTACTTTGGACAGTGCCTGACGTAGAATAAATAGGCACATGCTACTCCGTCCTCTTAGGCTCTCAACCCTCCTACTTTCTCTCCCCTCAAGAGCCCGCTAATCTTTTAAAGCCACAGTCAGGTGACCCTCTCCTCCTCTATGCAAGCAATCACTCTCATGTGGATTCAAGCACTTCTTCCTTAATGCTTTTGTAAAGTTATATTTATATTTCTTTTATAGAACTAATTTGCAATATAAGTTACTTATCTACAAGTTTAACATTATAAGCTTTTTGAAATCACAAAGTATATCTTTATTATACTGTCCTCCCATAATATCTAGTAAGTTTCTTCCTATACAGTAGGTACTGCATAAATGTTTTAAAATTGCACTGAAGATATATGCAAGTAGGATATATCAAAGATGTGTTATTCTGTTAGAACTACAAATTAACATGGCTCTGTTATTTTTTTTCTGCATCCTAATCAATTTTTTCATAATTTCAGAAAAGTGTGAATGCTTCAAATTATGGCTTATCACCTGATCGGCAATTTGCATACCTAGAAAGTGATTATTCAAAGGTATTGACTATTTAATTTTGATATATCTGGTTATATCTCTTACTAACCCACAGTTTGGTTTATAAATGTAAGAGGAAGCAAGAGTGTATTTTTATCTCTAAATACTCAAGAAGTTAATGTGGGCTCTAGATGAGCCCCCAAAGCATAACTGAAACATAAGCAAATAATTTCGATTACTTATCTGGTTATCAGCAAGTAGTAGCAACTAGTTTCCTCTGGGAAAACACTTTATTTGAGGGCACAGATATTCACCAGAAAGGGGAGAATTATCTTTGTATTTCTAAAGCTATTTGGTATCATAAATCATTAGTTAATTCCCACATTTTAACCTCACAAAAGCTCATTATTTAAAATGAAAAAAAAATCAAGATGTGACTTATTTAACTCACTTGCTCAAGCAAGATGACATTCAGTCATTAACAGACCAGAAGTTTAAATCTGTCTCCAAAAGCTTCGTGTAGGAGAATCCCACAAACCAGACCATTTGCCCTTAATTTCCCCCTCCTGACTGAAGTTGCAGGGTAAGTTCAACAACTTATTTTTTTCTATTTATACATCTTCAAGATGATTTTATTTTTGCAAAAGGCCAAGGGAATTTACTACTGATTTAAACATCTAACAATTACTTTTAGATCAAGAACCTATAGTTTTAACTGTCATTTTTCATATCCTACTTGAGATGCAAAACTCCCTTAATATTCAGAATGAAAAGTTCGTCTACTCTAGCCCCTGCTTGTTGTTTAGTCAACTGATTATTTTCCAAAGGACCGGGTCCTGGTACCAGCATTCTTTAGAAAGACATGTTTCAGCCTTCTGGCCCTTCTTTGTCAAGAGTCTGAACGCCCTTTTAAGAAACAAAATCCAAAAAATACCTGCATTATTCACTAACCACTATATAAGTACACTTATGAGAAAAAAAAACACTAGTTTTTAAAGGAGGAGTCACATGCTCTATCTCTCCTATTTAAAAAAATCTATTAATTTAAAAAACCATATTCAAAGAAAGGCGAGCATTTTACAATAAAACTATACATTGAATGAAATTCTTTTTATCCCGTTTTAATGGGTGTCATGATAACCAATGATTCAGGTGCAAATAATAATGAGGAAACTATGAAAAGGAGTTTACATTTCATTCTGATGACTCCTTATGGGCCATGGAAATCATGGTGGTTTTACTTCAGTCAAGGTAAAATATGAAGGGAAAATTCTATAGAGCATGTCAAATAAAAGCTTGTCATATTAACAAATGTCTTTGAATACGGTTATTATGGAGTGAGGGCTGAATTATGGAATATGGACAAACAGCACAAAAATCCACAGTAAAATTCTTTAAATGAAGACTAGTTAGGAATTGCAACTTACTCTTCCTAGTGCCCTATGAAAATAGTCCTTCCATAATTCTGAACCTTGAATTGAATGACCTATGACTATACAATCTTGATATAAGCTTTTAAAAGATTAAAATTTGTCTTTGTCTCTCTTCTTTCTGACAGCTTTGGAGATATTCTTACACAGCAACATATCACATCTATGACCTTAGGAATGGGTAAAACTTCATGTTTATTTATGAATACTACTTAACTCTATTATATAGACTTTTTATTCCAAACTCTGATTTGAGGTTGACTATCCTGTTACTGATCTTAGCTTCTTGCTTCTTTACAATATATGTGCACCCATAAATTAAGAAATTCAAGGAAATATTCCTATGCTATATTCATCTTTTTATTTGGCTAATATTTTTCATTTTTATAGACAATCTAGTTCCCCCATAGGTCTGAACACCAAATTACAAATATGCTATTTATGGAAATAAACATAAGTAGTAAAAGTATAAAATATGCGTGGTAATGATACACTGCTTCTAGGAAGGTGGCTGCTGCATTGGAAGGAAGCAGAAGGGAGGGAGACCATTAGTTGTATCTGAACATATACTCTGTTGATTTTAAATGACTTGTTTTTAAAATTGCAAAATGTTAATATCTCAAATTTAGATGGTACATAAATTGCCATCTATTATATTGTTTTCTTTATTTGTAAGTTTAACTATTTACAATATATTTCAAACAGAAAAAAATATGCAAATAAGTCAGTAGTAGAAAAACTGAGAAAGAGAATTCCTGGCAGAAGGAATATTATATAAAAACACAAAGGGAATGGAGAACATGAAAGGTTCAGGAAACTGAAAGTAGGTCAGTTGAGTTGAAACTGGAGGAGGTATGACTACTGGGAGGTGGTGTAAGGTTGGGAAGGAGTTGAGGCCAGGAAGCCTGGGCCAAATAATAATGAGGAAACTATTAAAAGGAGTTTACATTTCATTCTGATGACAATAGGGAATCACTGAAGAGTTTCAAATGGGAAATGACATGATCAGATTTGCACTTTAGAAAAATAACTTTGACTAAGAATGGACAAGGAATTGGTTTAGTTACTCATCTTAATGCGATATCCTATTTGTGTTATATAAAAGGGAAAATAATTATATATCTTGAAGAGGTATTAAAAATCTTATGGTCTATTTCCCCTTTTGTTTAGCAAGAGCACAAAAGTTCAAAAAATATTTACCTACTTCTTTTAAATGTTCAGAAGAGACTAACTCTGATCTTCTTAAACTGTCAAATTAAGAAATAGGAACTACTACATAAAGTAGAATCTAAATTCATCTAATGCATTGTGTCTTTCTCTTCTCTGATCCACTTTGTCACCAAATACAAGAGTTACTTATTGAGGACTTATTTTGTGAAAAGCATATATGGAAGAATACAAATGAGCTGAAGTCACCAACCCTACTCTCAAGAAACATTTAGACTAGCGAGGAGAAAACCCACTCTTTCAATACAATTGAAAAAGTGTACTGAATTACTTAATGCTTTAAGAAAGGCATGCATTATTTTCTTATTTTTCTTTTAATCATTTTGAAATTCTCCAAGTCTTATGTTGAGGTTCACCAAATTAAACAGAATTCCAAGACAATATGGCAATACTAATATTTTAATCATGGTTTGTATCAGCTTTAAAGCCTAGAATCATTGCAAATATTTTGCTTTTGTGCAGTGAGATTAATCAAACCACTGTTGTTGGTTTTTTTCTTTCACAACTATTAATTTGGCAGATTGTTTTTGTCAGTTAAATATACAATAATTTAGAAAGTGAGGGATGACAAATTTGTTGAGATTTAAGGCAAAATCGGGTACCACTAACTGCAAATGTTCTGTGTGCCTTGGAAGAGTCTATAAAAATTTACCACAGAGAGAATGAACATGGTTCTGGTTTCAGGCAAGGGAAGGGATACTGAGGAGATGACAGCCTTTTGAAAAGCAGCCTCCGCCACTTTCTCTCATGCTGTGAATTATTTAGAAAACACAGAAAATGACCACCTGGTGACTTGAGGGTCATGAAGAGACTGTGTGCTGAGATTTGCAGCTTGGCACTGTCTACATGACTGGGTAGGTGATGCCACAGCATTTGGCAACATCAGGCAGTGTTGCAATGTCAAAGGTCACAGGCACACTGGCTTGAGACAGAATTGTAAACCAGGTAAAGATCGTTCTCCCGTTGGGTCACTTCCTTGCCTGTGCCCTCGGATGTCTTTCAATATGTTCCAGACCTCCAAGGGCCTGGTGCCTTAAACTGCTCTCCAGGAGTCAGGCTTCCCATGGCCGTCCAATGGTCTTCCTCCAGGGCCTCCACCCTTTCTCCAATCAAAGCTGGTCTGTCCAGTGCCCTGCTCCCTCATTGTCTGCTCGGCTCATGCTGCATGACCTAATAAGCTAAGTCAATGTATATTATAAGGCTTCATAGTTTCCAAAGTTTAAAAAAGTTAGAAAAGTAGAAATATCAGGTATATGTTAGGTCCAGGTTGAAGATTTGTTTTGGAGAGGGAAGGAAAGAGTCTTTCTTCAGGCTCTCACATTACACCTAGAAGGTAGGTCTTCTTTTTTTTTTTTAGAACTTTTATAAGAGTTTTTTGAGCCAAATTGACAACGTATGCCAGGGGCAAGATTTCAAGTGTTCCCCGGGTAGGTCTTGCTTTGCGTCTCCACAAAAGCATTTTTTAGCTGAATTTATTGGGGTGACATTGGTTAATAAAATTATATAGCTTTCAGGACATCATCTGTATATTGCATTGTGCTCACCACTCCAAGCAAGTCTCTTCCCATCACCATTTAGTCCCCTATACCCTTTTCTACCTCTCCCATCCTCCTCCTCTAGTAATCACCATGCTCTTGTCTCTCTATGAGGTATTTGTTTGTTTGTTTGTTTGTTTGCTTAATCCATTCATCTTTTTCACCTAGTCCCCCAACCCTCCCACCTCTCTGACAGCTATCAGTCTGTTCTCTATGAGTCTGTTTATATTTTGTTTGTTAGATTCCACATATGAATGAAGTCATATGGTATTTGTCTTTCTCTGACTGGCTTATTTCACATAGCATAATGTTCTCCAGGTCCATCCATTCTGTTGTAAAGGATATGATTCCCTTTCTTTTTTATGGCTAAGTAGTATTCCATTGTGTAAATGTACCACAGCTTTTTTATTCAGTCATCTACTGATGGACACTTGGGTTGCTTCCAAATCTAAATGAAACTATTTATATGTATCTCCAAGAAGATAATTAAAACTGAAGCATGGCATCTTATGAGTCTTTAATACATGAAATCTGAACACATTCTTGCTGAAGAAGTGCAAAAGCTCCCCAGAGCAAGTCAGTCCATTGAGAATTTGCAAGGTGACTCTAAGGATCAAAGTGAGGTTTTTGGCTAAGAGGATATTTGAAGTTTCCCCATGGATGTAGAACTTGCAAGCTTAAGGCATACTGCCTAGTATACAATCTGTTTTTCATTTTAACTTAGATCGGATGTTCCTTTCTGTTTCTGATTTCAAGTCAGATCTCTGGGGAGATTGTCAAATGGCATCTTATTTTCAAAAATTTGAAATGCATGTGCATTCACAGAGCTGGGGTTGTGAATGGGAATGCGCAAGAGTGCTTATTAAACTTCAGCACCATTGTAGAATGTCAGAGAGGAAGGCACTCCAGCGACCATCCTACCTTGGTGTGTACAAAAGAGGGCCAAAGGCTTGAGTTTAATTTGGGCCTCTGCCAAGAACTAACAGTGTGATTTTTAAAAGTCCTACTATTTCTCTAACCTCACATTTATTTTCTACAAAATGGAGTTCCATTAGATCATTTCTAGAGCTAGTCCCACTTTCACAGTTTATACATCTTTAACTTACTATCTCCCTACAAAGGCCAGCAAACGGAGACCTAGAGAAGTTAAATGACTTCTAAGTAACTAGTGAAGAGCTACAACTACCACCCCATCTCTCCAGTCCCGAGTGGCCACATTCTTTCCATTAGGTTTGAAGAAGCTGAGAGAATGACTCTTCGTTTTTATTGTTTGTTTATTTTTTCTGTTTATAAAGATTTTTTGCATTGAGCAGCATGGTTTTGTGTGTGTTTTTTCTTTCTGTCTTTTTTTCCTTCTAGAGATTTTGTAAGAAGAAATGAGCTTCCCCGTCCAATTCAGTATATTTGCTGGTCACCTATTGGGAGTAAATTAGTAAGTGTTTGAATTATAGAAGTATTCAATCCTTTAAATAAAAGAGGAGCCATTTGATTTTGGCCTTTGGTAAATTCCCTTGCTTAAAAGGAAAAAAAAATAAATGTATTACTATTTTTCAGTGGTTAAAAACAAGAAGAGTTTTGATAAATCGAAACCCATCTGAGAATTCCGCAAAATCTCAAGCTCATGGATAGACTTCTTTAAATATCTCAGTCAGAAACTTTATCCTTATACTCAGCCAGAATGCGTTGTGCCAGAAAGCTCAGGAAAAATATGGTTTTCACAAGTTTCCCAGACTAGCTTCAGACAACATGAAATTTTGTCCAAGCTCTTATTTAAGGACTCTAAATAAAGATTAGATCTGGCTAGCTATTAATATTCAGAGATTGATTTTACTTTCTGTTAATATATATATAATTATTTACTTGGGTAATAAAACCACGAATAAAATAGTAGACTTTATTCTTTATTTGACATAGACTTTAAAAATCATAACAGATGATAATGTGAGTAAGTTGTTTTTTGACCTATTAAAGTGAGATAGTACTTGTGAGTCTTTTTGCATCTGAATTGCTACACTTTTAAAAGTCATTAGGTCAATAATTAACACAAATATACAGACTTAATTGTATTTCTTATGGAATTTCCCTGTATTAACTAGCTTACCGCCACTTTCAGGCATATGTGTATCAGAACAATATCTATTTGAAACAAAGACCAGAAAACCCACCTTTCCAAATAACATATAATGGGAAAGAAAATAAAATATTTAATGGAATCCCAGACTGGGTTTATGAAGGTAAGCTGTATTCTTCTTTCTACTGTTGCTGTGTTAGGCTTTTAATTGAAAATAATTGCATACATTTAGTAGCATTTAGATGAGTGCTATGCTGCTGAGATGAATGGTGGCATTTCTGAAAGCTGTTATCTGTGCTATGAACAGGACGTGCATGTTCTGAAAGAACAAAATCTTATCAGACTGGTAGAGTTTATTTTTAATGAGCATCATAAAGTGGTAGTAACAATTTATATTCCAAGAAGTTTATGGTCCTTAAATGCTGTGTTAGTTCATTTTCTCAGGTTTGTTTTTTCTTAAGAAAGAAATATTTTTTCCAAAACTAAACAACTGTTTATATTATTTTGTAGGAAAATATCCTTAATTTGTTATACTTTTGTGAATTTTGTCCTCTTTCTAGGTTCTGTAAGATCCAGGAAATAACTGGACTTTAAAAGGTTTTCTGGTCCTTACTTTTTATTAAATAAATATATAACTTAACTGTTTTTTTAAAAAAAAATAATATTCCCAGGAGAGAAAGTCAACATTCAATGTGTATGTTACTCTGTAGCATAATTACAGTTTCCTTGTTTTGGCTATTTTAGGTGACTATAAGAACCAGAAGTTGCCCCAAAGGGAAAAATTAATTCCTGTTAATATGTTTATTATTTATTTTAAAATTACATTTCTGATTAATGTCAAATCCTAAGAAGACTGTTTGATAAAGGGTATAATGCTAAACTATTCCTCTAAAACCAGATTATTTATCTTTTAAAAACCAAAGTAGGACATATATCACATCTACATTAAATAAATTATTTTGGGCAATAATTGATATATACAATGTATTTTAAAATATTTATAATGGCTTTAAGAGTAAGCTCCAATTATAATTAATATACTAGTATTTATTTTTCAGAGGAAATGCTTGCTACAAAATATGCTCTCTGGTGGTCTCCGAATGGAAAATTTTTGGCATATGCAGAGTTTAATGATACAGAAATCCCAGTGATTGCCTATTCCTATTATGGTGATGAGCAATATCCTAGGACAATAAATATTCCATACCCAAAGGTATGTTGAATATTTTTAGCAGATGCTTCTATTTCCCTGGTGTCAAAATGAGCAACCAATACTATGAAGAGAGGTGGGATCAACAAGTTTGGAGAGCTTCTTATCCTTGTGCATTGTGAAGCAAACATTGTACTGTGATCTATTATTTATGTGGACATCTGTTGCTTTGGACATCTGGTTGTGCTGGATGAAGTCGTCTTTGCTAAATTCTATTGCAGAAGCTTTGAAAAACATATGGTCTAGATCATGGAGGAAAAACAAGCTTAACTTAAATTTAATTTTTTCATATTTCATGCTCCGAATTCAGGGTAAAGTTCTGTTTTGCAGTTCCTTCTTGAATTCCCATGTACATGCAAGCTTGAATGGGGAATACAAATGTTGAACTTGATGTTCCTGTCAGGTAGAAGCAAGCATGAGTTATGCTCTTTTCTGGACATAAAAGGTAGCTTAAATTTGTGAGCCTTGAGTGAATTAGACTGGGTGTGAGCCCAAAGACTTTTGCATAAACATTCTAGAAGTCTTAGTGTACATACTTTTCATTCATTCCCATGTCTGGAGAGACCTGTATGTGCAGTTGGAGAATGGCCAGGTCTCAGTGGAAAACATCATGTCCTAATTTAATTAGACAATAAGTCTGAAAGGACATCAAATCACAAATTCTCCTCTTGCACAAGGAGTGAAAGTGATTTTAGAAAGTAGCACAATGTCCTTTCCTCCCCATTTTTTAATATATATATATATATTATTGATTTTTTACAGAGAGGAAGGGAGAGAGATAGAGAGTCAGAAACATCGATGAGAGAGAAAGTCAGAAACATCGATGAGAGAGAAACATCCATCAGCTGCCTCCTATACATCTCTTACTGGGGATGTGCCCGCAACCCAGGTACATGCCCTTGACCGGAATCGAACCCGGGACCCTTCAGTCTGCAGGCTGACGCTCTATCCACTGAGCCAAACCGGTTTCGGCCCGATTGTTTTTACTTGTCAGGGGACACTGCCATGGATGGACCCAGTGGGTCCCTATGTGACAGAGATGAGATGGATATTCCTACACACTAGCAGATTCTGAAGTGGCCATAGCGACAGAAATAGAAATGTTACACAGTTTAAAATTCACTTTAAAGTCGTAGGAGAAACATTAAGGAATAGAGATGAGTGTTTAGGTAGGAGACCTCTCAAGGGCTGACTATAAAGTCTGGAAGCTGGAGATGTTTGGAAGCGAGAGGTGTAATACTTGGGATCCGTGATGTAAAAGGACTTGGATCTTTAAGAGGGTGAAAGGGAGCAGGAAGCGATGAAGAACTGAGGAGTAACTGGCACTGACAGAGAAGTTAGGACCCAAATTCCCATGTTTCTTTGAAGACTAAAGTTCCTAAATCATCTGACTTTGGACTGAGAGGTGAGACTAGTTGGAAGAAGCAAGAAGTTCCAGCTGAGCCTTCAGTAAAACAGGGGGTCAGAGGAAAACGTGCACAGTCCTTAGATAAATCCAAACAGCACAGAGTCATTTAAGACTACTGGCCAAACAGTTGATTTAAGTTATTTAACAATTACAAGATTCTCTTTTCCTGTGGTAAAATAACAGAGAAACTATAAGAAGCTGTTTGGGTGTGAACTATACTGTCATATATATTTAGGGTGTATAACAGCATAGAAAACACAAAACAAGAAAATTATAAATTCCATATTTGGGGATGAAACTTTCCTAAGTTTGGAGGGATGGTAGCAGTAGTAATGTAACCAGCTAGGAGACTGTTTGGTGATTGTTTGGACCAAATTATAGGGTAAAAGCAAAAAGTATCTTTCACTATGTATTTTTACACTTGCTTCCCAACCGCAATCTCCCTAACAGAGGGAGAAATGATAATAATGATAATAATTATCTTCATCATCATAAATGGGAAATAATCTGCCTTAAAAATCAGAAAAGAGAATATCGATTACAGAACTATATCCAAAATATTTTTTCTATGAATCAAAGCTTCTTAATTAATCACTTAAAATATGTTTTCACACTAATTGACACAGTATTTTTAATTGCCCCGCAAGTAAAATTGAAATAAAATCCCTGGTCATGTTATAATTATATTTTTTTCAACAGAAATATACTTAATATTTTTATCTTATAAAAACATGCCTAAATTCTTAAAATGTCTTTCAAATGTTGGTGATGATGAGAATTTTATGAGGTGATCTATCTTTATTTTCTTGTCAGGCTGGAGCTAAGAATCCTGTTGTTCGGATATTTATTGTCGATACCACTTACCCTGAGTATGTAGGTCCCATAGAAGTGCCAGTTCCAGCAATGATAGCCTCAAGGTATATTCATCTCAGATGCTTTCCTCCGTTGAAATGGTATTTTAATACCAATTTCTTAATCAGTGCTCAGATTTCTTTTCTAGTGAGTTAATGATGAGTATATGCACTATAAGCAAAAATTGAGTTTACCTATGCATAATAGCTAATTTAATGCTTTTTCTCCTACACATTGACCAGTAGCTTTGGCTTTATGTCTTAAATTCTTTTCTAAAATATAAAAGTCCAAAATGGGGAGCAAACTCAAGTAAAATAATAATTGCATTAGATGGATGAACTCTTATAGATAGTCTTTAAAAGTCAGCAGGTATATTAAACTTACTCAGCAGAAAGGGAACATTTTGCCTTCCTTATCTATGGAATAAGTATTTAATGTAATAATAATAAAATAGATCCTTTAGAAAACAGAAATTAAAAAATTACTTGAATGTGATATTGGTTTGTGGTTGTGACAGTCGGTTTCAATTTATTTGCAGTGATTATTATTTCAGTTGGCTCACGTGGGTTACTGATGAACGAATATGCGTGCAGTGGCTAAAAAGAATTCAGAATGTTTCGGTCTTGTCTATATGTGATTTCAATGAAGGCTGGCAGACATGGAATTGTCCAAAGGTAGGTTATTAAAACAAAGGTGTCTTTCTGAAAAAAGTTCAAGAGTGGGGACTTATTTATAGCCAACATCTACACTAATAAAAGAGAAACATGGTAATTAGCGTATGACCGCTACCTTTCCCATTGGCTAATCAACATATCCTTATGCAAATTAACTGTCAGCCAAGATGGCAGCTGGCAGCCATGCACTGAAGCGAGCAGGGAGGCTTGCTTGCTCCAGTGACAGCGAACTCCAACATTCCCCGCCTGCCGCTGCCGGCCTCTCAGCTGCAACTCTAAGCAACTATGTACTATGTTGCAAATAAGAAGCTAAACAAAACCCCAGAAACCGGCTTTCAGTCAGCCAGGTTCAGCCAGCCGGACCGCAACATTGTATCGATGTTTTCAGCAGTGAGGCCTCAGAGCTAAAGCTGGCCCAGAATAAAAAAAAAGAAAAAGAAAAAAAGGAGCGGTTGGGAGCTTCAGTCACCCGCTTCCAGAAAACAGCCCTCAGCCCCTCACCCAGACTGGCCAGGCACCCCAGTGGGGACCCCCACCCTGATCCAGGACACCCTTCAGGGCAAACCAGCCAGCCCTTACCCATGCACCAGGCCTCTATCCTATATCGTAAAAGGGTAATATGCCTCCCGGCACCGGGATCAGCAGAGCAGCGAGGCTCCCGGCACCGGGATCAGCATGACAGGGGGCAGCGCCCAAACCCCCTGATCAGCCCTGCTCTGCGCCTGATAGGGGGGAGCTCCCCAATCCCCTGATTGCCCTGCGGCTCTGTGTTTGACAGGGTGCGGGGCACCAACCCCCTGATCGGCCCTGCTCTGTGGGTGATAGAGGGTGGCGCCCCAACCCCCCTCCACAGGCCTTGCTCTGTGTGTGACAGGGTAGAGCCATAACCTCTCCATCGACCCTGCCCTGAGTGTGACAGTGGCGGCGCCCCAACCCCCTGATCGGCCCTGCCCTGTGGGTGATAGAGGGTGGCGCCCCAACCCCCCTCCACGGGCCTTGCTCTGTGTGTGACAGGGTAGAGCCATAACCTCCCCATTGGCCCTGCCCTGAGTGTGACAGGGTGCAGTGCCCAACCCCTGATCCGACCCTGCTCTGTGTGTGACAGGGGGCGGTGCCCCAGCTCCCCTATCGGCCCTGCTCTGTGCGTGACAGGGGGGAGCTCCCCAACCCCCTGATCGACCCTGCTCTGTGTGTGACAGGGTATGGAGCTCCAATCCCCCTGATGGGCCCTGCTCTGTGAGTGACAGGGGGCAGCACCCCAACCCCCTGATGGGCCCTGCTCTGTGAGTGACAGGGGGCAGCACCCCAACCCCCCAATCAGCCCTACCCTGAATGTGACTGAGGGTGTTATCGCAACCTCTTGATCCACACTGCTCTGTGCATGACAGGGGGAGGTGCCCCAACTCCCCAATCGGCCCTGCTCTGAGCCTGACCAGGGGCTGCACCTAGGGATTGGGCATGCCCTCTGCCACCCGGGAGCAGGCCTAAGCCAGCAGGTCGTTATCTCCCGAGGGGTCCCAGACTGCGAGAGGGCACAGGCCTGGCTGGGGGACCCCCCCCCCCGAGTGCATAGATTTTTGTGCACCAGGCCTTTAGTCCTATATAATAAAAGGCTAATATGCAAATTGTCCCCTCAACCAGGAGTTCAACTAGGGGGCGGCGCCGGCTGGCCAACTTCCCAAGTCCCCTCCTCCCTGGATGGCCTGGCCCAATTGGCCCTGATCAGGGCAGGTTGGCCAGACCCCACCCATGCATGAATTCATGCCCTGGGCCTCTAGTTTATATTATAAAGCCAGAATTACTGCAGCCAACTCTGGATTGCTTTGCAAAACAAAAAAACAAACAAACAAACAACAAAACAACACTCCCTATTTGCAGGGTCATTTTTTTTTTATTAAATAAATAATATTAGCCTTTGAATAATTTTAGCCTTTGTTTAGAATAAAGAAAAAACTAAATCAAATAATATGTTATTTGGAAAATAACATTGGAAAAATCAAGTATCTAGTTCTGTATTAGGATGGAAATTCATACTTTTGATATTACAAAACTGACAGTCCAAAAAAGCAAAACAATGAAGATGAAAAGATAAGCTGGGTTTATTAGGGAAATATACATTCTGTTCAAAAGAACTGAGATAACATGCAAATGGTGGCACATTCTATTCAATGTCAAAGTTGAAGAATAAAAATTATAAAGGAAATGAAGATCAAGAAAGCCAAATATTCCCATTTTAAAATCAAAAGTAGATAACTGCAAATATGAGGTAAAATATTAGATCAAATTGTCTTGCAATCCTATCTTAGCAGAGTTCTTTATACTGTGCTAATTTTAGGGAGAAAAAAATGTGAAAACTAGGCACAGATTTATTGTTGAGTTTTAATTGTTTCTATTGCTCAAATCCAAACATAATCTGTTGAATTAATGAGTCAGAAAACTACTTCACCAATCTAAAAGCTTTATAATCAGCTTGTTCATAAGTACTCACATTAGAGACTAAGAAATGCAAAAATGTTTTCTTTAAATAGGAAATTTGATGGGTACATTTCATGAGACTTCTAATTATAAAAAGATGTTTCATTAAACCAAATATAGGATAAACCTATTTTGTAAAGTAAGAATAAAAGCACAGAGCAATCAAAGTAAATCACTGAATTCTATCTAGAAATTAGACATTATGTTCTGCAAGAAAAAAGTCATGTGAATCTGTTTGGAAATACATCAGGACTATAATGGTCAAGTTACTCAGGCTAAAAAATATTTTTTTTAAAAAAATCACTACTATGTCTGCAATAAGCTTAACTAATTTTGATGGAATATGCTAGGAGTTTATTTTTATCTTATTTATATTTTGATATACAAAGCAGAAAGATGTTGGCCTTAATGTAGTGTCATACACGCACACAAAAAGAGAGAATAAATTGGATTATGCTGGTTAATTAGAAACCATTGGTCTGATTAGTCAGCTTTGACATTTTCATTGAATCTGGGTGTTAGAAATTATAGTTTTAATTTTGTTAGTTTAAAACTATAAAATTGGTCATTTAGATACCATTTTAGTTATTAAAACTAGGCATTTAAAAACTATGATTGCTTTGGAATATGAAATTCTAATTTATTAAAACCCGAGACTATTTTAATCCAAACTGACAGAACATATAGATGCTTGTTCACTAAGATATGGAATTACCTGGAATATAAACTTTAGTTAATGGCCCAAAAACAGTGATTACATTTAGAATACCAGGTTTGAATAACCTTGGGATTTCAAAACAACCTCTTTTTCAAAATAATCTGATAATTACATGGAACACATTTTTAAATTTAAGAACAACAGAGTATTAAATTTTCCAGCAACCAGACTCATGATTGATGTGTGTGTGTGTGTTTAAAACAAATACCATTTAAGATTAATTGATCTGGCAACATTTTATTCATGTTGGAAGTCATACCAAAAACAAAGAAGCAAAGGAAACTGGCAATACTTTTATTAGAATTATATTAATAAGATTTATTAAGAAATTTATAACTAGGGGGAGGAACATCTTTCATATTCTTTATTCTCTGAAAAGGGGATAAAAATTAATTTTATCTTTATGGCTAAAAGTAATGTGTCAAAATGTTTCACTATTTTTTCAAGTCTTGTTCTCTCAGAGGCACTGGCCTATCCTATAAGAGAAAATCCAAACTGTTTTTTAAATTTACTATTCCCTAGCTTTTTATGACAGTACTTTTCTCATGATCCTTTTTCTACTTCACTGATTCTTCTTTTCCTTTCTAGCTCTTCTTCTGACTTCTCTAGAAACCTTAATATTCTCCAAGTTAATATATTTGCAAGGTAGGCTAACTGTTATAACAACAGCAATAACAACAACAAAATACCTCCAATAATCCATTGGATTAATAGAGTATAATTTTTTTACATTTATGTGCCCACCTAATAGTGAATCTAAGTAACTGGGGACTAGTGAGGGGATGGAGGATGGGGTGCTCTGCTCCACACAGTCAGTAAGGAACTCAGGTTGATGATCTTTCTGCTATCTTCATCCAGTGACTACCTAGGCTAGTCCAAGGCTATTCAAACCTGATCATCAACATCCATCTGGGGGCTGGGGGGAAAGAATAGAGGATTGTAGGTAACAAGAGGTTTTTATAGATTAGGCCTAGAAGCAGCATGAGTCACTTTTGCTTTCACACAATTGGTTAGAATTTATCACATGACCACATCCAACCTGAAGAAGGCCTGGGCAATACAGTCTTGCTATCATCCTAGTAAAAAATAACTCATTTCATGCACCAAAAGTTTGCTGGTTTGATTTCCAGTCAGGGCACATATTCAGATTGTGGGTTCAGTCCCCAGTGGGGGTGTGCATGAGAGACAACCCATCTCTCTCTCTCTCTCTCTCTCTCTCTCTCTCACACACACACACACACACACACACACACGAAAAACATATCCTCGGATGAGGGGGAAAAAAAGAAGAAGAAGAAGAAATGGTTGTTAATTCTTTCTGCGGATTTGAACTTTTAAATATCTTTGACAACATCTTCTCTGCTCCATCCTTACTACTGCTAACTAGACTTGAGTCTTTGTCATCCTTTTCCAAACAATACAGTAGCCATCCAACCAATCTGTCTGCATCCTTCTATCTTACCCACTTCTGATCTATTTTCTGTATCATGTTCACAATTGTGTTTTCAAAATTGTGGTTTTGAAATCCTTCAAAGGACTTACCAAGAGAAATTTAAACTTCTTAGGGTGGCATAAAAGTTTCTCAGAGATCTTGCTGATACCTCTGGATCCTCCCTCATCTTCTCTTTCCCTTAGTCACCCTTCACTCAGCACACTGAATCACCTGTAGTTTACTAAGCTGGCCTCATCTCTACACTGTTCATTCTACCTAGAATGTTCTTTCTCTAATTATTGGTCTAGAAAAGCCTATTCATTTTCTTAGGCTTACTAAATATTTGTTCAATAAGTGATTGATTGTACCATGTTAAAATGTATACCAAAATAAGATTCGGTGCAAATATTAAGATCCCTATATGCCCTTTTACCTATATGACACCAAGTACTTGGGTTTTGCTAGGCCTTCATTGATGATGTGATAATTCACTGTATCATAGAAAGTTTAACCAGAATTATTAAAGGTTTGTGATAAAATCCAGCCTTTAGATTATCCATGTGCATGCAATAGTGCTGTTGTATAAGATTTTTAATATAGTCATCTTAAACTCAAGTGCGAAGTTAGTTGATTATTGATAGTACACTCTGATGAGGCAGCTTAACTGGTTCAAATGTCCAGATTATATTTAGAAAAAACACTCTTACTAACACTAAGCTTTATATGATCTTTTTTTTTTCTTTTAGACCCAGGAGCATATAGAAGAAAGCAGAACAGGATGGGCTGGTGGAGTATGATTTTGCTATCTTTTCTTTATATTTTAATGACACTTAACAGATTCTCAACTATGAAAGGACCATTTGAAATGTATTCAAACTGGCAGTACTTTTTCAATAGAAAAAAATATCAAGGTAAAAAATATAAAGGTAGTGATCCCTTCAGCAATTTTGTGCTAGACAATTTTAATGTACATTTAGAATTCTTTTGAGAACAAATCAATCATATTCTTCATGTTCCAACCTTAACTTTTTCAACGAACTGTCTGATATGGATAATTAATATTACTTCTTAAACAAATACAATAAAGATCATTTTTTAAAAAGAAACATAGTCCCTGATCTGCCTAAAATTATCTTATTAATCATTAGCCATTTGAATTCAGGAAAAATAAATATATTGAGTATCCTTTGAAATTTAGAGACAATCTAACTCTCATTAAATTTTATTATAAACTGAAATTAATTTATTATAAACTGAAATTGCTTAAAACTAAAATGAATGTGTATATATATTCATTTATATATGTTCATTCATTTTAGTTTTTGAGCAAAGTGATAACAAATAAAAAGATGTGTGTTTGGTTCTGATTTGTGATCACTTGGATAAGCTTATTCAGTGATTTATGGGGATTTTTACTGTGAAAAAATAGGTTTTAGGAAAATATCAATTGTATCTAACATCCTCTATAAATAATACAAAATAAGACAGAATAAGTGAATGTTGCAAGTTTACTGTAACTTAACACAAAAATATGATTGAATTCAACTAGCATTTGAGTTTTTAAAAAGGCGATGTTTTCTGAGATTTTGACACATTCATAAAAGAGGAAACTCTTATGACTTGATTTAACACATTAACCCATAATAAAAGGACAACAAATAATTCAGAAGTCAATTCTAAGATGATAAGTCTCATAAAAATTCAAAGTTAAAATGGGTAAGGAGAAGGTAAATTATAAAGTAAAAATCTTTAGATATTAAAAACTCTATTGAACACTTTTTCTAGATCCAATGATTTTAGTTTGCATATGTTTACTCAGTCTTCAGTTATATTCATTAGCTAAAGAATAGTTATTACTTTATTAATTATATACAATAAATGTAAAATATATTCTAAAGTAACAAGGTAACAAGGATAAGTATAAGTCGGGGGGAAAAACGGGAAAGTCCTATTTAATTTAATCTTTGTCACTGTACTAAATAACCCAGGAAAAATTAGGCATATTCAGTAAAAGAATAGGATCTTTTAAATATTTTAGATTCTTGGTTAATCAGAAGCTCGCCTTCTAGGAAGACAATTCTTACACCAGCACTTGAAAACTTGAAGAAAAGGGAAAGTTAACCTATGAATTCACTACTATTATAAAGATTTCCAGTAAAGAATGAGGGAAAGGGAGAAGACTTGAAACTTCCTTTCATTGTGTTCTCCATGATGATAATATAACTAAGGTTACGATAAAGTAGCATGAATGATGTGATTTTACAGATAGATAAACAATGATACCAACAACCTTCTCAAAGACATAATTTTAGGAATCCATACGTTTATTCTGAAAATGGTACCAGCATTCAAAACATTCTGAAATATTTGCATCTTATCAATTTTTACACTCTATAGAGCAAACATTAGCTGGATGAATGGGTGAATAGATAAATAAATAAATAAATAACCTTCTAAAACTATAGATCACTGTTTTAAATACCCTCAGTGCCCTGTCAGCATGGCTCAGTGGTTGAGTGTTGACCTGTGAACCAGGAGGTCACGGTTCAATTCCCAGTCAGGGCAAATGCCCAGGTTGCAGGCTCTATCCCCAGTATGGGGCATGCAGGAGGCAGCTGATTGATGATTCTATCTCATCATTAATGTTTCTATCTTTCTCTCCCTCTCTCTTCCTTTCTGAAATCAATAAAAATATATTTTAAAAAATTCCTTCAGTGGAGGGACATAAGTGTTCTTTGAGGGAAGATGAGGTTCTTATATTAAATCCAAAGTCTTGCCAAAATAAATCTAGTGAATAAATAAAGTATCTGTAGCACATGATTTTGTGCTAGATCATGTTAATACCTGTAGCTTTAGAATTCTATTGGGAAACATTATTTTTCTTATTGACTAATCTCAAGATCTTAAAATTTATCCAGTAGTCAGTAAACTTTAAAAATACCAGAAGTGGAATTGTCAAAAATTCTTTGCAATGATGGCTTTCAAAAGTATGCTCACACTTTCCCAAGGGAACTGCTTTGAAGAGGTCATTCTTTAGATTTTATAGGTTCAGACATCTTTTTTAGAAAAAGACAGGGCACAACTTCATATAGTCATAGCTCCTTTGCCCTAGTATGCTGTTTAGCTTCCTTGAAACAATAATTAAACCAGTGACTTGATAAAATTACCCAGAAATATGTCTTTCTGATATTTTTTCAGGTAATATTTATGAGGTTTGTGGACAAAATGTACAAGCTGGTCTTATTAATATAAATTTAAAGAGTAACTTCAGAGCAGTTCTTCCTTTAGAACTTATCAAAGTGCTTTGAACTGAAAAAGACCTTCAGAGATTACCTAAGAACTAGAAAAGTGAGATTAATTGACTTGCTAAAATTGACCTGTTTAGTTGCAGGCACAAAACTAGCAAACAGTTTCTTAAGAACTTTATCACTTTTTTTCCTCCAGCATGAGATAGTCAGTGTCTGAAATTGGGAAAAATAGTGTAAGTTTTTCTGTATTTGATCAGAAAGATAACAACAAATTCACTTTAAATAAATCTCTTTTTGCTCTTTATAGAAAACAGACAAAAAGGAGGATGTAATCAATGTATCTGGTATTTAACCACTAAATTTGGGAGAACAAAGCATAATGCTTAGACTGCAAAGCCACATTTAAATAATTTCAAAATAATTAAGCAATACACCACATCTCCTTTAGACTGTTGGCCAAATCCCTCAGTTTGGAAAAATAAATTTTCTACTTGATGCTTGGAAGTCTGTGCTTTGACTACATGTGGACTCAGTTCAGGCATTAGCCTTAGTAAGTAGATCATTTGCCAACCTTAGCAAGAAATTATCTGGTGGTAAATAATCTTACCTTCCAAGTAAAGTATTTTGAATGGCTTTGCACATAGAGATGAGTAATTTATCAGAAAATCTAAGCAAGATAAAGGGATCTGTGAAGAGGCTGGTGATAACTGTGATTTTCTAGGGTCCAGATGTGACTTGTTGCCAGAAGCACTTAAATGAGAATGCATTGTGGACCTAGCCCTGCAAAGTGAATGAGGACATATTTCACACTCTCTTTACTGCACCCCAGTTACCTGTTTATCTAAAGTAGGTGTCTTTGATGTGTGCAGCAAAAGGGGAGAAGATAACAGTCTTTACTTAGCAAAAAATATTCTTCCTGTTTGCTTGATTCTAGTATCTTAAAAACATAACACTCTACCCTGTTATTATTTTTTTGTGTGAAAATTAAATCTTAAATTTTAATCTAGGACAAATGTTTTCCCCGAAGTTTCTCAACTAACTGCAGGTGTGAGGAGAATATAGTTTTACTCTAGCACCTTAAAATATTTTGTGATCCCGGTTCCATTTTAGCAGTTAAGACAACGTAAAGCCAGATTTTTACTTTTACCCTGAGGAGTGAGAGGGAGGCATTGTAAAGTGGTTACTACTAGGTATAACATCATTTCCTTAAAAAAAAAGCATAATTTTTTTCTAGAGTAAGAGAATGATTGTTGTGAGACATACACTAATGAAATTCTGTCCACAAAACTGCAAATCAGAATTTCCTATTCTTGGGACTCTTGGCTCTCAATTTCACTTAGAGGCACTAGTCTCAATACACAAAATGCTACCAAGGCTGGTCTTATTAATGAAATTAATAAGAGGTTTGTGCAAGGAAACCACATTTTCTCATTATTCCATTTTCATTTTGTTAAAGATTTATAATTTCTATGCCAAAGTGATGACTTAGGACACTGTTAGTTTCCTGGGGCTGCTGTAACAAATTACCATACTCTTGGTGGCTTAAAACTACATACATTCATTCTCTCACTATTCTGGAGGTTAGAAGTCCAAAGTCAAGGTGTCTGTGGAGCCTGGCTCCCTCTGAAAGTTCCAGGAAAAAATTCTTCCTTGCCTCTTCCAGCTTCTGATAGCTGCTGGCAATCCTTGGATGTGCTGAACTTGTAGCTACATCACTCCAATCTCTGTTTCTCCATATCTCTCTGTATCTCTGCATCCTCTTCTCTTCTTATGAGGGCACTAGTCATTGGGTTTAGAGCAGTGATGGCGAACCTTTTGAGCTCGGCGTGTCAGCATTTTGAAAAACCCTAACTTAACTCTGGTGCCGTGTCACATATAGAATTTTTTTGATATTTGCAACCATAGTAAAACAAAGACTTATATTTTTGATATTTATTTTATATATTTAAATGCCATTTAACAAAGGAAAATCAACCAAAAAAATGAGTTCGCGTGTCACCTCTGACACGCATGTCATAGGTTCGCCATCACTGGTTTAGAGCCTACCCTAATCCAGTCTCACATCTTGATTCTTACCTTGATTACATCTGTAAAGACTAGTTTTAAATAGTGTCATTGTCTTAGTCGGTTTGGGCTGCTTCAACAAAGTGCCATAGACTGGGTGGCTTATTAACAACAGGAATTTATTTCTCACACTTCTAGAAACTGGAAGTCCGAGATCAGGGTCCAGCATAGTCACATGCTGGTGAAAACTCTCTTCCAGTTGCAGACTTCCACCTCTTGTATCCTAATGTGGCAGAGAGCAGAGCAAAGGAAGCAAGCAAGCTCTCTGGTGATTCTTATAAGGGTACTAATCTCATTCATGGGAGCGCCAACCCTATGATCTCATCTAACCCTAATTACCTCCTAATACCATCTTTGTGGGGGGTAAGGTTTCAACATATGAATTTGGGAGAAATATTCAGTCTCTAATAGTCCCCTTCTGAAGTCTGGATGGAAATGAATTTTAGGGAAGACTATTCAGAATATTACAGGTACCATGTCAAATAAATTGCATTTGAAAATTCACGTAATCATACTCAATTTTATCAAAAGCATCAAGTATCAGATCATACACGGGACCATCACTAAAGTAGCAAACATCAACTTTCCCTATGTTCTTACTCAAAAGGGAGTTCCAGGCTGGGTGTCAGCAGGATCGGTGTCTGTAGCTAAAAGATACTGTAGTCATTTGGCTGTTGTTGCTTGGTCAGTTCTACAGGAGTTGAGCATCATGTTCACAGCCATATGAAAGCACGGGGCTAGAGAGAGCTGGTTTTGGATTATCTGTGGGAATACAGACCCTGAGTGATGTAGAGTAACACCTCGGTCATGTAGGTCTTTCACCACTTTACTGCCATTTCAAAACCCGCTGACCAGAACTGTAAATATACCAGCAAATGTAAGATGAGCCTACATTTTTAATGGGAGTAATTACCAGCTAAAATTGGGTGTGAGGACCTTGGCAGGATTTTAGTTATCTGTACCATTCAGGATATTGACTTGTGGCCCGCCCTGCTCCAGGGCACACCAGAACTGAGTGTCAGAGACTCCTTAGGTCATTAAGGGGTGCCCAGCAGGGTCCCTGCAAAGAAGTCAGGGATGCTAATGAGATCTACTCTGCTCCCCAAGTTCAAGAACTAAATCCCCCACTTGCTTGTCCTGGGTAACATTTTTCTCTCTAGCCAGAAGTCTCTCCCTAAAACTGTGGCTAGCAGGCCATGATATTTAATATTTCAAATGTCTTCATTGAATCACTGGCATTAGGTACTTGGCATCATACATATCAAGAATTAAAGGGGCTATCAGCCTTCATAAGAGTCCACATTTTAGTCAAATACCACATTTTGAAGACTGACTTGGTTAAATATCAACATTCATGTGTGATTCTTTCAACTTTCTTTCCTTTCCAGTCCATCACATAGTCTCAGAACATACAAATTAAACACTCAATCAAATTTAACATTTTAAACCCAGGGGTTTGTAGTAGCAATTAAACAGTGGTTGGAATGTACAAGTGCCTGCTAAAATCACTAGAAAAACCACCTACCTAAAAGAATGGAATTCCAGATCTGAGTGACAGAAGGTGGGGGTATGGGGGGAGGTGTTCTAGTTCTTATACATATTGCTTTTTAAAAATCAATAGTTTTAGTTTGGTTTGTCTTTTGAACATAACCTTTTCTTTTTCAGTTCTTTGTTTCAACACCAGTGTTCAGCTATGATTCCACTTCATACTACAAAATATTTAGCGACAAGGATGGCTACAAACATATTCACTATATCAAAGACACCGTGGTACGCTCCTTTGAATATTTATCTCCTCAAAGATCATTCACTTGAGGTTGCTCAAATAATGCTCAGCTTCACACCACATAATGTTTGTCTTTTTATAGGAAAACGCTACTCAAATTACAAGTGGCAAGTGGGAGGCCATAAATATATTCAGAATAACACAGGATTCACTGTAAGTATTGCATGAAGCGTGTTGCCCCAATCAGGGTTTAATTAGCCAATGGACGTACAAGAGATCCTGCACCACTTCTTTCTGTTAAGAGCATTTTAGTTATTTACTCTATAGTTTAGTTCAGACAGCTGTGCTTTCCTTAAGACTGCATTTCTATAACAACTAGGAAAGAATATATGGTAGGTGGTCATTTCTTTTCTGATATGCAATAGGTAACTATATAAAAGTGTAAATTTAAAAAGTAATAACTGGTTCTAAAGACAAGTTTTACGCTTCAGCACCTGAAGCAATGAGCAAGCTTGAAAAATCCACTGATGGCAACCCGTACATAGAAAATATTTTTGTAGTGATTCACTGCTATTTAAAGTTGTTATTATCTGTAACACCTATAGTTTATTGAACAATTACTGTGTACCACATGCTGTAAAGTAGAAATGATTATCCCAGTTTTACAGATAAGAAAACCAATACTCGGAAATTTAACTTGGCCAAGACCACATAGTTAGTGGCAAAGCTAGGATTCAAACTTAGAACACATTCAACCTAATGTTCTTATTGTTATCCTCAACACGGGACTTCTTTCCTTTTCGGTCCATCCTGCATACAGTCTAAATAAACCGCCTTAAAATAGTCATTTGTGGTCAAACTTCTGTAATCAAGAATGTCTGGTTCCTTTTCCTCACTCCTTATAAGGTCCAAATCCAGGGTACTCTGCCATAATCTGCTTACCATTAGCTGGAATTCTAAAAGCAAAGAGGAGGACCATTAGTTCAGGCTCACTGGCTGAAACCTGCAAGAAACTGTTGCCAATCCATGAAATTCTTTGAACAGTCAGCAAAGGAGTTTAGACATTATATGGAGCAGCCATTAAAATCACCAGCGTAAGAGGAGTGGCAAGATAAAACAGATGGGGGATTTCAGACATGATATGTTCAGATGGTAGGGGGAAACTGAAGGCAGGAAGACCCAAGTATGGTCATAATCTAGGCCTGAGGTGACAGAGACATGAACTAGCATAGTGGCAGTGAAATACAGACTCTTTGAGGGGAAAACGATGCCTTTCTTTCTTCCTTTTTTTTTCATCCTTGACACTTGGCATAGTGCCTGACACAGAGCCAGAGTTCAATGAATATTTGTTAAATGAATGAGAGGAGAGATAGATAGATAGACAGGAAAGACAGATGGAGGCTGAGCAGGAGTGGTGAATTAGTGGCTGTGAGGGAGAAGGGAACAAGAAGAGGGATGTGGATGCTGTGGCAAGTGTCAGAGATGAAGACAGTTGTGAAACCTTTGACATCAGAAAACGGCAGGGGGCTGTTTGGAAAAGATTCTGAGTAGTTTATTCACAAATAATTTGAGATGATGTGGGAAAGGCAAGTGCAAGTGATGATTGGAGTCATGTGAAGTTAGGAAAGACATGTAGACGGATACATTTAACACTGTGAGTGAGCTGTATCATGTTGCCTTTTCCTTTTATTTGGGAATAATAAGACTTTTATGAGAGTAAGGACAGAAAAGTACCCGGGCTGCGGAATAGTCCTGATAATTAAAAAGTGGTAACCAAACCTTGGTTATTCTAAACTTTTCACACCCTATTATGGTCTTCCAAAAAGCAAACAAACAAAAAACAAGACAGTTACTTTGTAGTAGTCAGATGAACTCACTCCCAGATGAGTGAAAATCATGCTGTGAAATTGGCTTTACCACCTCATGGCTGTATTAAGACAGGTTAGAACTGGACCCAGATACTTAAGTAGCAAGTATGTTTTCTTGCGAGTTGTTTTGCATCTGGGTAAATTAACATGCTCCTTTGTGTGGAACCCCAGTGTGGATGAGTTTCCTGGTTTATAGCAAACCTATGTATTGTCAGGGCATCTGTAAAGTAAATTCGAATGTGTTTAGAATAATAGACAAAATTAAATAATATAGCATAGAGAAACCAATAAACTGTTAATCATGGAAAAAGAAATGGGTGATATTAATCAAATATCTTAGTTTATTTTTTGTGGCTCAGAGCTAGTGAAATGGAATATAATATCCTATATAATAAAAGAGTAATATGCAAATCGACTGAACGGCCGAATGACCAGTCAGCGGGGGACAGGGCCAGTGAGCAGGCAGCGCCAGGCCAGCCAAGGCATGTGCCAGCAGGCAGAGGGAGGGAACGGTGATGGAGGAGGCCAGCACCATCCCCTGATCGGCCATCTGGTTGCCTCCCACAGAGAGAGGCCCGGCGGCAGCAGCGGGGTGATACGGGCGGTGCCGTCCCTTGATCAGCTGGCCTGGTTGTTTTCTGAAGAGGGAGGCCAGACTGTGGCTTAGGCCCGCTTCCACCAGGATGTCCAGTAGGACATCCCCTGAGGACTCCCGGACTGTGAGAGGGTGCAGGCCTGGCTGAGGGAACCCCACCAGTGCACGAATTTTCGTGCACCAGATCTGTAGTACCTATAATAAAAGAGTACTCTGCTTAATTTAATCCTCTATGATTGAAAGTCAGAATAAGCACACAAAATTCAGTTATACAGTAGAGATTTATGAATATAAGTGTCAATCAGTAAACAGTTTCATGAACTGTTTATTAATACTTTATTTAGTATTAGTTTACAAATTAATCATTCATTTATTGTCTATTAATATAGTAGTTTAGATGAACATTGGACTGCATTGTTTAATATATCAGAATTAGTACCAACAATCTTATTACCATTTAGTTATTGGTAGTTATTTAATAACTTCTGAATATCTTTCAGGTTTTATTCTAGCAATGAATTTGAAGGTGTCCCTGGAAGAAGAAATATCTACAGGTAATTTATGTCAATTCAGTTTAGAAATTTCTATACTGATATTTGAATAAAATCTGTCATGATCCTCAGAATATATAGAATTTAAAAGCCTGAAATGAAGTAGGAATAACTTGTGAATTGAGATAAAGCATTCAGAGAATGTTTTGCACTACATCAGTATAAAGTTATATAGCCCCAAAATATCAGCTAACTCAAATGTTTGTTTTCAAAAAGAAAAATCATGAAATTTTAATGCAGATGTAAACATAATGCTAAATAATTTAACTAAATTTACTGGTAATTGAAGACATTTATCCACTTACACTCATGTATTAAGTACCTATTGTATTTATTTCCATTATGTGTGACTTCTTTTAACATCATTCACTTTGGCATAAGCCTACTGTGATTGGAAGGAGTTCATCTTCGTTCCTAATTAGTGTTTAAGTTGGTCCAGTGGTTGCCCTGATGATTGGAAGGTGCCCTCAACAGCCCCTTCTGGATGTGGAGTAAAAACAACAGTAACTGTAGGCTGGTGAGTTTGCTATTTGCCAGGTACCTTCTTACTGCTTTATATATTAATCTTAACTCCCACAACAACTCTAAGAGGCAGGTGATATTGCTGAAGCCAGGATTTGTACCTGGGCAAGCTACACCTGACCCCTTACTGTGAGCAGCCTACCTCACATTTCCCAGATCACACCAAAATATGAACATGAATATTAACCGTAACTGAGAAAATAAGACATTTTCACTCTGCTGTATTCATCTGTTCCTCTGTTCCCCCTTGGATCTTGGCTCCTTATTGGTTGGGGTTGGGGAGAATCCCTCTATGGAGCTCGCAATGCCTCTGGCCATCCTCTACCCAAGGCAAAGTCAGGGGAAGCAGCAGAAGGAACACTGTGGAGGCCACAGGAGACCTTACCATCCATGCTGTGCTTATGACCCTGCCTCCATCCTGGCATAATACCACCTAGTCTCCACCAAATTATAAAAGACTCGAATTCTGACAGGATCTGGGAGTCTGTATGTCAGAGCCAATCACCCCATTCAGAAACCACGCAGAGGCCTCTGCCGAGGAGAGAGTGGGCCCAGCATGGTAGGTACAGGTTGGCTTGTGTAGAAATGTGTGGAGGGAGCATTCCCAGGAAGAGCTTCCCTGGGCCCAAATGTCCTGCCTCATGGAATGAAAGGCACAGGAGGAACATGATGTGTGGTTTCTCATTTCCAATTTGCTTGTTAGTAATTTCTCCTTCCAGTTATATGGTAAGAACAGATTCCCCTGGTATGTTTTGCTGGTGGGAATACAAAAAGAGAGGTGGGAAGAGGAAGAGCTATGCATTCCCAATCACTTTGTGGAGTGTGAGAGATGAATGGCTATGAGAAGTGATCACCTCATGCCCATTCGAGGTGTTAGATACTTCCCCCACCCAAGGAAATCACAGGGGGCTTCTCCCTTGAGGCTTGTGCCTATTCAGGCAAAAATTGAAAATCAGGCTACATCCGAATGCTAAGAATTCCCCTTCACTTTATTTTTTTCATGTTTTTATTGACTTTTAGAGAGAGAGAGGAAGGGAAAGGAGTAGAGAGATAGAGACATCCGTGAGAGAGAAACATTGATTGGCTGCCTCCTACACGCTCCCTACTAGGGATCGAGCCAGAAACCTGGGCTTGCGTCCTGACCAGGAATTGAACTGGTGACCTCCTGGTTTCTAGGTCAATGCTCAACCATTGAGCCACACTGGCTGGGCTCCCCTTCACTTTAAATGACATTGGCACCAGAAAAATGGAGTGGGTTTGATGTCAATATGTAAATTAGTCATTTTATAGTGCATTAGTACATTTTGATAAATACAATCTTAAATTTTGAATTTATTTTCATTTTTCTCTAGAATTAGCATTGGAAGCTATCCTCCAAGCAAGAAGTGTATTACCTGCCATCTAAGGCAAGAAAGGTGCCAATATTACACAGCAAGTTTCAGTGACTACTCCAAGTACTATGCACTCATCTGCTATGGTAGGTAATGGACTTAACACAAGTTTACCACTTCACTGCCACTGTCGTCATCCTCGTCACCACCATCTGATCAATCCTTAGCTACGGATGAGTAAGCAGGATTTAAATAATATCATACAAGGAAGTGTTCTCTGATAAAATGGTTGCTGGACTTCACCCATTTGCCTGGAGAAATGTCAAACTCATTCAGCCCAGGGAAAGAACAGTGGCCTAGAAACCAAAGCTTTTCACTTGGAGGCCAGTGATTCTTTAAAATGTAGTTTCAGGTGGGATGGAAAATGAACTTTTGTCACCGAGTATGTTTTTTTCTAAATTTGGGAAACATAGTAAGTATTCATTCAAATATTTTAAAAAATCATAGGTAATAAATTAAATATTTCCAGCTTGCTTAGGCCATGTGTACATTTAGTGAATAATTTCTATCCAGATAATTTTATACATAAAATGTTATTTATATCTTGATCATTGGGTAAGCAATAAAATAGGTTAGGTTAGGGGGTGAGTGGATTGATGAACTATGTTGGGGTCCTAGGGGTTTAGAAAACAGATTTGGGAAATATCTACTTGTCATTCTCTGACCTATTCCCCAGTTAATCCCTGAGATTCCCTGGTGGGGGACAGAAAACAGAAGAAGTTATTACAAAATGCCCATTATTTCCCTGTTTCTGGTTTCAACTCCCCAGAGGGTGGGTGGCTAAGGCAACAAATGGAATCTTTGATTGAGATCCCTGCCTAGTTGCAAAGGACCCTGAGGTTCCCTTTACTTCCCAGAAGGAAGGCACCCTGACATGCCACTTCTATCACCCCAACCACCTGGCCCCAGAGCCTGCAACCCAGCTCATCTGACCATGTGGAAATGAACGAGCATTTAAGCCCAAATGCTCCTTCAATAAGTCAGTTTGATACAACACTTTCATACAATGTTTGGTCAATGGCATCTTTGAAAAGTCAAGAGATTGTTGTTGTTGATATATGTGTGATTGTGGCATTTAAAGGTATACATTAATGTCCTTCAAGTTATATGTAACTTTTTTTCAATTCAAGCTATGTATTTATACAACATATTGAAAGCTTACATGCCAGGCATATGGTATTGAACTGATTATACTGAGTTGTCTGTCTGTCTTTGTCTCCTGAAGACAGACACTGCTTTCTTCAAATCTTTATAATCATAAGGCCAAGAAGAATGGCTAATGGGTAACAGACATTGAATGCTTGCTGAATGGACATAAGTGCTAGAAAGATCAAAGTATTGCTGCTGCCTTTTGCAATCTACCAAAAGACTCATTCTATCCCTCTATATTTATGTGCATTCTGCCTTTATCCAACACTTTTAACCCTTTTTGAAAGCACTGCATCACTTTGCCTGCTTAAGCCAGAGTGCCCACTGAAGGGATAAGAGAGCAAAAACTAAGCTCTAGTCAAAAGTTGGTGGAAGAGTCCTTTCTGGAACTTGAATTGCCTGACTTTTCCACACTCCCTCTTGTTCGGCAGTATGGTAATTTCCCATTTAGCAAAAAATATACTGTGTGGGAAGCATCACATCGTCTGGTGTTTTTGAAGCTCCAGTAAAATGAGTCACCGCACCATCATAAGAAAAACCTTGAAATCTTTCCCTTTAGGATTAAGAGTAAAGCCTCATTATGTAACTTCAAACTCTCCAAGAGCGATGGTGAGTAAATCCCAGATAATAGGATTAAAATAGGGGAAATCACCTTTATGATGCTAATGGCACAAAAGCAGTGCAAAGGAGGAATTCTAGACAATTGGTGCTGAAGCCATTAGGATCACACCCTCAGGCCATTTTTGTCAAGGGCAGTCAGTCATTAGTTTGTCTTGTAGCTTGAGCAAAAAAAGATATGCCAGTTGTCACTTCTGGAACTGCATAGCCATGAAAATTCCATAGGGCGGATACTGATTGACTAAAGTCAAGAAATCCAGATTTATGTCTCATTTCCTTACATCCTGACCAAAAATATAATGTGTGCTTGTTCCTTTTAATAACTTTGAAGAAAAGCAGAACAAAAATCTCTGAAAAGAAATTCTATAAAATTCTGAAACTCCGTACAATACAGAACTCCTGATTTTTGAGGGATCCTAATACATAATATCCCTGCTCCTTACTCCCAAGTTAGATTGAGGTGTCAGGAAGGAAATCAAAATATTAGCTTTATTACCTGTAAAGGTTAGTTGGGAAATGTGGCTAAGGTGCAGCTTCCTATCGTACCCCAGAATTAATTACATAAATGTGAGCACAACTGGATGGCCACTGGCTTCTCCCATGGCGCCTGGCACTGTCACACGTAGAGCAGATCAAAAGCATGTTTCCGCAGGTGAAAAATGCCTGGGACAGGGCAGAACAAGGAGTTACTTATGCTCCGGTCTTCTCAGACCACAGCAAATAGGTCATTCCCCTCTGCTTGTTTGGGACCAAGGTGCTGCTCTAATGACACTCTTTCCACATCGGAGGAAGCAAGCTTCGGAAGGAGGACAGATGTACCTTCACCCCTAGCTCCATGCTTGTTGCTTTTAACCTACTGACTGCCTGAGCAAATGTACCCGGGTACCATTTTATTCTATATCTCATATCTGTGATAGTGTGTAATGATTTGTACATCTTGTTAAAATATCTAGTTTCTACACAGAGAACCTGCATTCCATGTTGGAATAGATAGTAGACACTGGTGTGCCACCCAGACCTCCCAACTTCAGGACTGAATCCCTCATATCTCCAGCTGCTGAGAGTTCTGGTGGCTGACACCTCACAGCCCAGCCCCCTTGCACCTCCTGGGGATTGCTTTCAACCCCGGCTATACCCAATGACTGCTCCACCATGCAGTCTAAAAGTCAGCCCCATTGACCCTATTCGAGGCAACTCTTCATGCCAACAGCCTGAGCTCTCAGGGGATTGGCTGAGGTCTCCACTGTGACTTCACTAAAACCCACCCTCCCTTGTAGCCCAATTTTCCTGCCCTCTCCCACAGGTGTGTATTCTAATACCTCCCCCCAGGTAAACTTCTGCCCCACAAAACCCCTTCTGGGTCTGTTTCCTAAGGAATGTGACCTTCCACAGCTTATTGGAACAGGCAAATTATTCTATATAAATTTATTTCTTAGTGTATTAATTACTTTAAAAAGAGATGCTGGATTTTATGCACCAAAATGAATGAACCAAAAAACCACATTGAAAATATAATCTGGGTACTGGTGAAGGTTACTTGATAAAGACACAGCTAACACTGGCCCAAACAGCATAGCATCTTCCCAGAAGGCCACTTATCACTGCCACTTCCGGGTCCACCTGTAAATAGATCCGAACTTCAGTATCTCTCTTGGAAAAGTGCACTGGCAACTCCTCCCTCACATCTGTTCTTGGAGTGGGCTCTGATCTCATGCGTTGTTTAAATGTAACTTAAAAGGTGGTGTTTACTTCTCTATGGGAGAAAAAATAGGTGCAGAATTAAAACATGTACTTGACATTAATCACAAATGCTATTAGCAGTTCTCCTTGCAAACTAAGTTATGTTCTTGTTCTCCTTTTGTGCACAGGCCCAGGTCTCCCCATCTCCACCCTTCATGATGGCCGCACCGATCAAGGTAGGCTCTCCTGCATGCTGTTGTCTTGTCTACAGACAGCCTGACACTACCCTGAAGGAAGCCAGAGAGTTCCCACACCTACAAGGGGAGGTGTGATGGAACCCTGCTACCACCCAGCTGATTGTTACACAGAGTTGGATATTCTTTGAGTCAAACCAGATCGTATAAAATTTAATAATTATTTGCAGTAAGAACTTGACATAACACAGATGAGTTATATCAGAGGGTTTAGTTCTATCTTCCTCAATCAGCTTTATAAAAAGCACAGAAGCTTAAAATTGGAAGGAAACTTAGGGTAGTTAGTATAACTTACCAAATTCCTGTTTTTTTGTTTGTTTGGTTGGTTGGTTTTTTGTAGCATTTCAAACTGGAGACAAATTCCAGATATAACTTCAGTTCAAAGCAGGGGGTGACTATCATGCTAGCTTTTTTGTTTTAACAGCGAAGTCACACTGTTGTCACATATGAAAGCCCCAAATTTGGAGGCTCTCTCCATGTTTAACTGCTACCAAGATAGTCCTCGTCCATCCTATATTTGTGATATTGCCTCAAAATAGTTCACAGATCGCAGATAACCCTTTTTGTTCTCAGCAGAGTTATCCAAGTGTATAATTGCCCCGAACCTCTTCCTGAAGTTCTCCATACCTTCGATGGACTATTAAATAGCATTATAGGGTTGAAGCTGATGGTGACTAGGGACATGAGGGACTTCAGCACTCATGCCTGCAGATGTCCCTGCACGGCCTCTGTGACAAGCCAGGAGACCGCTTTGGGATGAGACTGGCAGTCAGCTCAAAGGCTCAGGAATAGGTGAAAATAAGGGAATGAGGACGTCAGAGTCAACTCCGCGGTTCTGGGCAGAACAGGCATTGTAATAATGGGACTGTGAATTTAGTTTCATTTTGAAGTTTTTTTTTGTTTTTGTTGTTTTACCTTGGGTCTAATAATGAAATACATTTAAGAATAACATTGTATTTCTTAGTTTGGCACATCTCAATCTTCAGAACTTAAAGCAGTTCCACTTTCAAATCTGTAACATTTTTTATTTTAATGAAAATCACTACAAATGTGTAATTCCTATTTTTCCATGACTGCAAAATAAAGGTCAGCTTCCCTTTTCCCAGACACCAATTACTGTAAGGCTCACGTAGCTTCATGACTTTACCTAATACTTAGAAATATACATAATACATGTTATGTTTATATGTTTTCCAACTTGCGAAATAGAATGCAATTTTTTTAGAGCACAGTTCTGCAAATGTGCCTAATGATAAAATTCTCCAGAGATGTTTATTATAAATACTCTGAGGCTGTTCCCAGAAGATGCAATTCAATAGATCCTAGATTAGGTTAGGTAATCTGTGTTTTTAATAAATTCTCAAAAAAATTTGGAATTGCATTTTATAGCAGATGGTGTGTCTTCTATTTATTTGTAGTTTTTTCATTCATTTCCCACTGCATTTGGTGCCACAAATCTTCATTCCACAGATCTTTATTAAGCACTTCTCACACTGTGTTGGATTATAAATTCTTAAAATGAACTGATATTGGCTCAGATATGGTCTCTGTCCTCAATGAGAATATAGATCAATGGAGAATGCAAATATGTGAATGGACAGTAAGGATGCAGTGGGGTACAGTATTAATAGCATGGGAAGCACATAAGTAGGGCAGCTCACCTGGGTTTGGGGTTGGGAAATGTTTCTTAATGATAGCTATATCAGACTAATGACTCATACAAGTGAAGGAGGGATTGATGCTGCTTGGTTAATGGAATGATATTGATGTTGTTTATTGAAATTAATCACATGGTTACCATGACCATGGAAGCAGATAGACAGCAGAGTGGGGAAATTGAGGGAGGGCAGGGATAGTGGAGAGTAAGCTTAGACTGAAGCTGTGTAGAACACCAACACCAGAAATGGAAAGAGAAACATGAATCTGTAAAGAAGACCAAGAGGGAACAGAAGGAGGAGAACAACCTTGAGAGTATGTTGGCCTAAAGGGTGGGGCAAAAGAGGATCCCTGTCAAGTGCTACAGAGAGTTAGGCCTGCTTTAAATCCATGAATTTAGCAAGAGGGAGATTAGCATTAATTTATCGGAGCCATTTCAGTGAAACAATGGAAGTGGAAGCCAGACTGAAGTAAATTTAATTAGGAGAACAGAAGTGGTAGAAGACTTAAGGAGGGAGGTCCCTTTTCTTGGGAAAAGATGGAGTTCAGAGACAGGTGAGGGGATTAATCTCTGGCATTGTGAAGAGAGAGCAAGTGGAGAATTATGGATGCAATTGTATGAAAGCTTGAAGACATTGCAGAAAATAGTACAACAGCTTCATTTTCTCTGCAAAGTGGGTAAGGTCATTTGAAAACAACAGATAGAACTTGAACCAGATGCTGTAGAAACTCAGAAGAGTTGGCACTTGACATTGAGGGCCCCGTTGAGGATTAGTTGCTTCAGGCACAGCAGGTGCTCATTAAAATTACCCGACTGATGGAATGACCTCATTTATCAGCTTTTAACAGATTCTTCACATAATTTAATTAATGGGCAATATATGCTAGTTAATATGATTTAACCAAATCTCATACATGATCCATCATTCTTACCACTTAATTTTATCATAACAAAAAGTCTATGAATATGCAGAGAAGACACACTACATGTCAGGTACTAGGTACTGAGTGCTGGGCACTGGGCAGTATATACAATGAGTGGAACAAGGTTAAAGGTGCAGTCTGGACTGTGGCACTCCTTTGTCAGATTATAGGCTTTTAATGCAAAGCTACATAGAGAAGCCCAATTGCCATCCCCCCACTCCTCATAGCCCTATAAAATTCCATTTTGCTCCAAGGGGTGAAAAAAATCACCCTCTTCTTAGTAAAAATGCAACCCTAGACAGTAAAAATATTAGTAAACTTTTAAATTAAATTTGACATTTCAGTAAGTCAAGAATCAGAAAAGTTAAATAACTAGGGACAGAATGGAGATGAAATCAAAGTCAAAAAATCTGGAAACACTTATTGTCTCTGACTTCTAATACGTGTTGGAGAAATGATAATAATAGTAATAAATAAATAAACAAACAAACAAACAAATAAATAAATAAATCTTAAATAATGAAAGGCTAATATGGAAATTGACTGAACGGCGGAATGACCAGTCGCTATGACATGCACTGACCTGCGGCCTGGTGGTCAGTGTGCTCCCACAGGGGGAGCGCCACTCAGCCAGAAGCTGGGGGAGCGCCACTCAGCCAGAAGCTGAGCTCATGGCTGGTGAGTGCAGCAGCTCCCGTCTCTGCAGCAGTGCTAAGGACCCCTCAGAGATGTCTGCCTGCTGGCAGGGAGAGGGCCTAAGCCGGCAGGTGGACATCCCCCAAGGGGTCCCGGACTGCAAGGGGGTGCAGGCCCGGCTGAGGAACCCTCCCACCCCCAGTGCATGAATGTTGTGCACTGGGCCTCTAGTAAATAAATAAAACAAGCAGCCACAGTGTGTGTTTGCTTCACACAGGATTTCCTGTATCCATGATAGTTCAACATATAGAACCCACACAGGGAGAATGAAGAGCAGGCTTCATTATACTCAGAATTGTGTATCCCATTTATTTATTCATATATATAATTTAATGTTAACTTTTTATTTTTAATCCTCACCAAGAATATGTTTTTTCATTGATTTTTTTTAGAGAGAAAGGAAGGGAGAGAGAGAAGGGAGAAACATCAATGCGAGAGAGAACCATCGATTGGTTGCCTCCTGATGCCCCTGACTGAGGATCAAACCCGCAACCTCAGCATGTGCCCTGATCAGGAATGAACCTGAAACCTTTTGGTGTATGGGACTATGGGACCATGCTCCAACCAACTGAGCCACCCAGACAAGGCTGGTTTTATCCTTTTTTATATATTTATTTTTTTGCTAATACTCACCCAAGGATATTTTTTCCATTGATTTTTAGAGAGTGGAAGGAAGAGAGAAAGAGAGAGAGAGAGAGAGAGAGAGAGAGAGAGAGAGAGAGAGAGAGAAACATCGATGAGAGAGAGAGACACATTGACTGGTTGTCTCCCGCACTGCCCTGACTGGGGCTGGCAATTGAACCTGCAACCCAGGTACCTGCCCTTGACCAGGAATCAAACCTACAATCCTTGTGAGCATGGGATGATGCTCTAACCACTGATCACACTGGCCAGGACTGGTTTTAACTTTTAAGATGACATAAGTATCTCTTTCCTGATGGATTATCCAAAGTTAAAATGAAATTTATTATGTGTCTTATACAAGTCACACCAAAAACCTCTATAATTGTTCTAAGATTAAATATAACATGTTGGAGCAAAATGCCATGAATATATGAAAACTGAGAGTTACAAGGGAAGTGGTTTGGCAAACTTAGTGTAGCACCAAGTACTCCTCCTCCAGTTCCTCATCCTCAAGGACTACTTTTTTAAAAGGCACAAAAACAAGAAGTTCACAGGATGTCTTACATAGAAACCTCTGTATTTCAGAAACTATTCAGACTCGCTTTTAAAAAATAAAGCTACAAACTCTACATATTATATGAAAGTTTAACTTTTCTCTAGAAGATGCTTGGTATAGACTCCAATTCAAAATAAAACTTACAAAAAGCCCTGTATGTTGAAAAATGGATTTTTTCAGCTCAAAGATTAAAGTGTGAAATATAACTAAGCTTAAATATAAACAGCGGGGTGTTTTTTTAGAGAATTTTTTAAGGTGAAAAACAGAAAGACATCATAGTGTGTACATACTGTTGTTTTAGTAAGATATATAACTACTATGAGAGAAAGAATTTGAAGAAATAGGATGCACAGTAATTCAATACAAAAAAGGAATGCCCTATATCAATCAAGTATACAGCAGGAAAGGGTTAAGGAAGAAATACATATTAAAAAACCAGAAATGTATTTGAAGCAACACATTAACATTTTAAAACAGCTTTCATAACCACTTAAATGATTATTTTAAATTTGGGGTTTCAGAAATGTAGTTTTTATTTCTCCTGTTTTTTAGTGAATGATAAAATAAATGTGACCCACTCAGGTCATAGCTATGTTAAAAAAGAAAAATTAGAGATGGGAAAATATGGCTTAATAAACATTCTTGCTTCTGTGATTCTGCTCAAAATGTGTTCTGATCCTGTAAGAATCCGTTTAGGAGATAATGGTTGCCGTCCTTCCTAAGCTCATACCTGTTTTAAAGGCTGGATTCAAAATATGCTTGCCGACGTGAAACTCCTGAAGCAGTCCTTACGTTGTTTCAGTTGCGTCCATATTAAACACAAAAGCATTTTTAGAAAGGAATTTTCTTATGGAATGCTACTAATTAAAAATGGACATTTTATTTTTTTTAAGAAATTAAAATCCTGGAAGAAAACAAGGAATTGGAAAATGCTTTGAAAAATATCCAGCTGCCTAAAGAGGAAATAAAGAAACTTGAAGTGGATGAAATTAGTAAGATCTTTTAAAAACTTCTCACTTATAGATAAGAAGTTAAGCACTTATCTTGCTTTTAAAAAATGATACCGTAAATATTATATTCCAAATATGACATTATTACTGGATCTTAATTAAAACAATCTTGCTGTAACAACAGTTACAGTTTTACAAAATGTTTTTAATATGCTTGTAAATAGAGTTGATCTTATAGTTTTCTATAGTCCTATTTCAAGGCTTATTTTTTTAAAGAGCTTATCTAATTTTAATTATAGAATGTGTGTTTCTAATAAACCAATAACTCAAGATTTCTAGTAATTCATAAATTAAACAAAAATATGTAAAAATCTATTTAAAACATTTTCTGGATTCTCAACAATTTACTAGTGACAAATTGATTTTATGTTATATATGTTATTAAAGGAAATAAATAATACTGTGTGTATAGTGTAATAAAGATTTTTCTCTCTTTTTTCCCCCCTAAGCTTTATGGTACAAGATGATTTTTCCTCCTCAATTTGACAGATCAAAGAAGTATCCCTTGCTAATTCAAGTGTATGTAATATTTTCTTTGGTGTAAAAATTATTTACTGAAAATATGTTGGATTAAACACACATTTATGAGATAGAATGAACCACTCTCTTTAGTAAGATTTCCTATTGATGCTGTTTTTATATATTCCTCCACTAATAAGAGTAAATAAAATATGGCTATTTAAATAGATTGAGGAAGTTTTAAGATTTTAGATGGACTTGCTTGCATTTGCTGTGTTGAATTTCCTTTGTATGGCAAATTGCCGAATGTGTCAGAATACCTTTGAGATAAATTGCAGCCAAAAAAAAATATTGTAAATCATCTTAGCATCTTATGTAATTGAGTTAGAAATGAAATAAGGGAATGGAATACATTTAGTGGAATAACACCCAAAATCAGTGCTGACCTACACACAATTTGCTTAAAACACCATGCATTTTTTTTAGTATATCTTATGTCTGCTTTTAGCAAGTGGCAGGTGGCAGAAATGACGAAAAACCCACACATATTCCTTGAAATGCCAACCCTAGATGTATCCGTTTTGGGGAATAGGAGAGGCTGTGTCCCAAAACAACTTCCTCATAGCAAACCTCTGGGGAAAATCCTGGTCCTCTCTTGATTTTGAGCCAGTTCTAATGCCACTGTTATTGAAATCTTATCACACAAATGTACTGGGAAGTACTAAAGGCAATTCTTGGCCATGATGGGAAGTTGAGTTTTACAAAGGAATCAGAGATTCTATTTTTTCTTTCCTGTAGGTATGGTGGTCCCTGCAGTCAGAGTGTAAGGTCTGTATTTGCTATTAGTTGGATATCTTATCTTGCAAGTAAGGAAGGAATAGTCATTGCCTTGGTGGATGGTAGAGGAACAGCTTTCCAAGGTGACAAACACCTGCATGCAGTGTATCGAAAGCTGGGTGTGTATGAAGTTGAGGACCAGATCACAGCTGTCAGGTGAGCACCTGTCATTCAGGCAGAAATTGATGTACGACAAAAGTCATGCAATTACTATTAGGTTTCTCATCCTTAATGACTTAATTCTTTTTTGCCTATTTTTATAATGTCTATTTTTCCAATTTCATCTAAAGCTATCATTAATCTTAAAGGGATATTTTTGTCCAAGATGAGAAAAATATTATTCATAGAAGAGAGCTGATAAATGTGTAGAAAAGTGATTTATAGTGATAGTGACAAATACTCTCTTTCGATGTTGGTTATTCTTATATCTTTTATTTATTAACATGCCTCACAATAGCAGAAAATTGTGTATAATTTTAGGGATGGTCTGTGGGAAACCAAACAGCTGAATTTGCCAAGTATTGTGGATTCTAATTCACAAATTTAGTTGGTCAAGATTTCATCAGCACTCTATACCTATAGATGTTAAACATTTATTTGTAATAAACCAGCTGTGAAGCATGGTTGTATTAGCATAAAAGTGTTTCCTTATTTTCATTTGAAAAAAATTAATTTACATTACAGAAATTATATTATGAAAACATTTAGAGAAAAGACAGGTTTATGACCTGAGTCCTTCTTCTCAACTACATTCTCAACCACAATTTATGGATCAATCATCTTTTCCTTTAAAAAAAACACACAAATTATAGTCATCAATATTGTTGCTTATTTGAAAACACTGTTCAGGATTTTTCTGGATATGTCTCTATAGTTGTTGGGTTTCTATTATTATTGGTGTGAGTAGATGAAGGTAGACAATAGTAGTTTATAAATGTAAAAGCGAACACAGGCTGACCGCACTCTTAGTCACACTGTGTCACACCAAATAGCAATTTAGAAAATCCATTAGTACATTTCTTTGATCATCTTAATGTTATTAATAGTCATTGATTTCATTCAGCATATACAACACAGATTGTATTTTACATCTAGGAGCCAGGCCCAGACAACACTTTTCTGTATTTTGTCTGTAATCAAAGCAGAAAAGTTTAGACTCAAAAGTAATTATTTTTTAAAATAGAAAAGTAATCATAACCCATATGTTTTCCAATTTTTCTTCCATTCTGTGAACAGTAATACACACAAAAAATTTGATTAAAAACAGACTCTGAGTAAAATCTTACAAATCAGTAAGTAGATTATCAAATAACACTTCACAATCTGTAGGGCATCATTCATGCCTACGTTGTAGGAAGTTCCATCTTTCTTATGAATCCAGATTTTTTACCTTTCTGCTATTAACCTTGGGAGAGTCTTCTGCCTGATGGAGAGAAATAGAAGAGATAGTTCAAAGGAAAACTCCACAGGGAGATAAGTTTCTCATATAAAGACTATGGTGTACCTTACCGGGAATATTAACACAATTGTCAGCATTATAGACCTAATTCTTTTCACACTTCAGTTCAGATCTATTTGTATTTAAACCATGCAATAAATGACAGGTAATCCAATGACAGGTAATCCTGGGACCACATCAAAAGATAGAGATGTAAATTATGCCTCACTTGTAATCAATTAGATATTTTCCAAAATTCATAGAGCTAAAAAGTGGTTTGTTTTGGCATTGATTAAAAAACAATCCCATGATCATCATTTTATCACCACAACATACCAATGACAACAAAATTTGACATTATATTTTTGTGCATTTATTTGCCACCGAAAATGTAGCATTCAAATTTAAGAATACCCCAAGAAACAACACAGATAGCTTCTTAATGTGTCCCTTGGATGGAATGGAAATGTAAACCTGAAGCCCATGTAGAAACCTTAAAAAATGTTATTTCTGATGTTCAACATACAGCACAAGAAGCCAAAAAGTCTACTGCTTTTCACAATAACATAAATAAGTGTCTTTGGCATTTAGAATTGCAGGTGGACCAACCAGTGGCAGTAATTGGCTACCTTTATCTCCAGGGAACTATTTTTAGAATGGAACCTAAAGAAGGTCTCCTACTATAGATCAGGCAAATGGTCACTCATTTACTCAGCCACTCAACAAGATAAACTATTAATACATGCCATTGAAATACACTCTGTATAAAAGTGTGCAGTTTACAATCTCTAGTTTCGATGTACTTACAATCTTTGTAAAGTGGTTAAACCACCTACACACTAAAGGGATAGCACTGCTGTTCAATAAAACTTTCAGTAAACACCCTAGTGAACAAGAGATAGCTACGTGGTCCACACCAAGGACATACACAACAGTGAAGATGCCAGTTGGGGCTGGCCTTGGCTTTGCTTGAAACTATTGTTCTGCATAAGTGACAGGGAAGCCTTGGAACCCAATGCTTTGAGAAAACAAAGGCTAAAAAAGATAGATTCATAATGATAATCCTGGAAATAACTCTGCCACAGGTTTCCCCAAGAAGTGTTTTAGGAATCCGACACTGCATGTCTGACCTAGGGAATTGAGATTACAATCCCTCTGTGGTAGCCCTCAAATTACCTCCCCCAAAAAGAATGAAATTTGACCCTGTGAATCTCTTATAAAATTCAATCTGGCTAAATTTTTACATACTAAAAGAAAATTATATGTATATGCTTGGAAACAGCAGTAAATTCTAGTCAGGGTCAAAAAAGAGATTCAAACAAAGAAAAGCAAGGGGGAAAAAGTTTAAAAAGAAAATGCACAACCTCACAACTTTTGACTACACAAAGGAAATCTTTCAAAGGAGATGCTTGTGAGGTCAAAGAATAAGTAAAACTGGAATCTGCTTTCTTCGAGCTTCTCTGCAAATGTTACATATGTGAGAGCCAAAAATTCTGGTAGATATAGAGTCAACTCTGCTCATTTGGGATATATTCGGCATTTTTTACATTCTCACAATTTGGAAATGTTATATAACTTGAGGTTAATAATAAGGAAGAATTATGGGATAAAAATATATCATACTATTATACTTGGTATCAATAAGAGCATTTCTAAAATAGAATAATAATTGATCACTAGAATTCCAAGTTGACCTTTGGTCTAGGGCTATTTTTTTATGAGAGAAAAGTTGTAAAGTTCAGTCCAGCATCCCAAATTAGAAAAACATGCTTTTTCATTTGTTACTAACATTTTGTTGATTTAACCACATTATCAACAGTGTTTCTGATAACCCTTCTGGAAGCTCTTTAGAATTTGGAGGTACGTTTTATAGAGCCTTGTTGGTCCCAAAGTGCTCATATTATCTAGGTAACCTTTAACCTAGTCCTGCCACATTAAGTGTTAATGTTTCATTTCCATGTTAACTATTGCGCTATCACTTCCTATGAACGTCATCGTTTCAGAATACACCTAGGAAGGGAGCTATTAAAAATTTCCTGTTCCCAGGTATCACCTGTTATTTGCTTTTACCCCAGATGCGAGGTTATATGATTGCTAGCTTCTGGGAGATCATAAAAATCGCGATTGCTTTTATGGCTCAGAACTGTCTTCAAGCAGTAGTGGCAAGCTTACTTTTTTAACAAAGGAAGTGAACCTTTTCTTCTTTCATTGGATTTTTGGAGTTGGAGGAAGAATTGCCAAAATGCCACAATTGGCCGCACATTTTCTCTGCTTTACCATGAACGGCATCCACACAGGTAGCAATTTTCCATTTGCTACTGCATTTCCTCCCTGTACAAGTCTCAGTGTCCCTCAAAGTTGGTGTTGGGTAAGCTGTGACTGACGGGGCTTCTTCCCATCTGTTTGTCCCGGGCATGTACCCAACTCCTCTGCACACTGGAGATGCACACGTCGAATCAGTGCAATGAGCAACATGGTCACTGTAGAGAAGCTCAGTGTTTCAACTAATGAAAATCACTCCATCCTGCCTGAGGAGAAGAGCCAGAAAGAGCACTAACATAGCTGAAAGGAACAAAAAATGTGTTTTTCTGGGGGCATGTCTGTCACTCTGTCTCCTCTCCTTCCCATTACTGTTGCATCCTGGCCTCTGCAATGGCTCGTCCAGTTTGCCTTTTTCTCCCTCTGCTTCCATTTCTCTGAGAGTTTCCTGAGTTTTTAATCACACCATTCCCGAAATAAATCACAACTTCTCTGGAACACCAGCCCTCAAGGGAGCATGGGATAAATTAGACTAAAAAAAAACATTGTGTGTGTGTGTGTGTGTGTGTGTGCGCCAACCTTGCAAAGTTACATTTCTGAGGGCTTCCCGTGACTTTTAAAGGTTGCCCTTCAGCATGCCCCTTGTTCCTAAGGAGAGATTTATTTTCAAAATAGTTTTCAAATGGAGGCTCTTCTGTGATGGAGCTCAACTGAACCATGTCCATGTGCTAAAAGATACACGTCATTGTTCATACCATGATAAACTGAGGGTACTGAAGTATGAAATGGGAGAGGGATGGATATTTTCCCATGGATGGCTGTGACCAAAAATGAGATGGTGATTATCACTAGTGTCTAAGCAAACAAGGGCATGATAAAATAAATACAATTTTAAAAAGCAACAACAAAAATATTATTTTCAAAAGCTGGGGATTTGGAAATATGGCCCTAGTCATTGTGCCACTACCCCTTGTGTTACTGTGAGCCTGTCTCTTGACCTCTCTGAGTTGCACATAACTCACCCACACACTTAGGTTATGGGGCCTTCCAGCCCTGAAAAGCACTACTCAATAGATGTACATCGGAGTCCAGAGGATCCTCTTATCTTTTGCAGAAAACATGATAATATTCTTTTAATTATTTGTAAATGCAGCCTGATTATGCATGTGTTTAAACAAAGAAAATGTAGCGCTTCTATTAAGTTTTTGAATTAAATATGCTTGTGTAATGAAGTAAATGTCATGTCATGTTTCCAGGACTCCTTTGCTGCAGGTAGCTAGTGGCTACCACTGGATGGTGCGTATAGAACTTCACCACTGCAGAATGTGCTAGTCTAGGAGGATCCATGGTATTGGGGTGGGCCTGCCCTCTTGGATCCATGGACACCTTACTGCATGGAGAGAGGGGTGCAGCAGAGGAGGACCAGAGTGGAGTCCTCTAAAAGGGGGACATGCTAGCCGCCCAAGTTCAAGGACAGTGTGTGGGTGGAGTCAAAGCCAGGATCAGAGGCTGCTAACAGGCTACTGAACAGAGGGAGTGGCCAGAGGGGCCACAGTCAGGGGTCAGAGGAAGAATGGCTCAACTCAAGCTGAGTC
>NW_005871053.1:17576780-17679116 GCF_000147115.1 Myotis lucifugus
CTAGATTGATCCATATTTTATCTGAGGTTGAATTCATTCCCTTTGTCATATTCAGGTTAATACATATCTTTTATTTTATATTTCATCATTTTATTTTTATGAAAATCTAAGCTAAAGTTTGAAATTATAGAAACATTCAGAATATAAATTCCCTAGAATCTTTTTTATCCAGGTCATATCTTATTTGAGTTGGGGGCAAAGGGGTAATCAAAATTTTTTACCAAACCTAATGTTAATTTGTGCTAGCTACAGGTCCTGGCAATAATTTCCCATCTCTAAGGAACTGTGCCGGTCTTTAAAAGGAAGTAGCAAAAGTTATCAGTTATGGGAAATAAAGCCACTAAAAAGTTTAGAGAAATATTGCAAAGGATTTAATTTGCCCACTATAAATTATGATAATTACTCTTCAAGAAAGATTTCCTATTTCACTTTTTGGTCTGAATTTGTACATTTGCAAGTCAATTTGCAGCCATTTGTGCTTGCGTTGTTTTTCTTGGCTGTTTTCTGTGAGAGCGGCCTGCACACGATGGAGGGAATGAAACCCAATATTGAAGGGAATCTGCAGAATTCAGCGCAAGTCTCAGCTCAGTGACCAGATGAAGAGCTGTTGTGAATTTGTGGAAAGTTGTTACTTCAGGCCATTTGGTGCTTCTTAAAACCATCAAATGTTAAGTATCTAAACAGAATGGGATTCAAAGGGTGTAAGTAAATAAAATACTTTATAGTGAAATATTTCAGATAAGACCCTTCCTACCATCCATTTTTATGAAGTTTTCTAAAGTAAAGCTTTGAAAGATTCAAATTTCAAGCTGAATACTCACATATAATCATTAACATTTCTCTTAGAATTTTACTATGCTTTTATTGTAGGCTTTGAAATAACCATAAAGTAAAACTTTTAATTTCATTTCTGGAAGATTCTAAGTATTAATTTGGTAGAGAAGCATCTATGTGGGATGATTTTAAGAACCCACTCATCACCCAAAAATACATCCATATCAGTCTGAAATTCTTTAATAAGAGATTTTCACCATATCCATGCAATGGTTCTGGAAGAAATTGTATATTAGGCCCCCTTTATTGCTTACTTTCCAACATGGCAGTGATTGTGAGGTAAACCCTGAAAGCATGTGTGGGAGAAGAAATGAGTAAACTGCTAAGGGATATAACACTTGAGCAGCCCCTAAAATCAGCAGGAAGACCTGGGAGTTCCTGAAGGAAAAAGACCTTAACACTGTACTGGTTTTATTAGTTCTTTAAGTTTAAGACCAATTCATATTTATTAATCCATCCATCTTATCGTTGACTCATTCATTCTTCCTTCCATGTACAAAAATGTTAGTGGATCTCAACTAGATCCTCTATTGGGTTCTTTAGAGGATGAAAAGATGAGTAAGTTATCTCCCTGGACCTCTAGTAGAGAACACAGAGAGTAAGAAAAGAATTGCTCAGGAAATGTTCCAAGTGTTGGGAGAGATAAAACTTGTGGAGAACACCAGGGAGAAGGGTGGTTAATTCTGGCTGTGAGAGCTCAGGAGAGATTCAGAAATGAGGTAGCATTAGAGCTTGATGGAAAGAAGTTAGTGAAGGGGCATTCCAGGCAGAGTGAAGACAACATTGCCCAGGTCCTAAGGTAACAAAGAGTATGGCCTATGGGGGGACCCTGAGTTGGTTAGGAATGCCTGGAATTTTAGAAATATAAGGTGTATGATGAATAAGGTGTAGGTGCATCTGAGTAGATGGGTAGCCATGAACCGGAAGTCCTTTTAGGCCACATAAAGGAGAATGGGCTTTATCCATGGCTCTGTGACATGTTTCTCTTCTCATTTTCCTATGTCCCTAGGGTCATGACAATCCACTCATTCTTTAATTGTTGGTGTTTTCTCTGGGTCTGAGCTTGGTTCTCACTGTTCTTCATTTCCTTGGGGAAACCCATGTGGTTTCAAGGATAATGATGAGTGCCAGATCCCTGCCACTAACCCGCTTCTCTCTTCTGAGCTCCACCTTTCAAATACCTGCTGATCACCTCTTGAAAATGTCATGAAGGGGCCTCAAGCTTAACTTGCTCAAGCTAAGCTTGTAGTAGTCCACTTTAAAACAAGTCCTCATCTTTATTAAGGACCTCACCACACACCTAGTCATCCAAGTCATTAAGTTCAGAGCTGTTTTCAACTTTCCCTGCTCCCTAACTCCAAACATTCTTGGTTAGTAAATTCTGTCAATTCTACCTTCAAACATTGAAATCTTTTATCATCCCCACTGACATTGCCATAGTTCTTCATGTTATTTAGGCCAGAGCTTCTCAAATTTGGGCTGCATGTGTATTACCTGGAGAACTTATTAAACCCAGTTTCCAGGGCCTTACTACCTGAGATGGTGATTCAGTACTCCAGGTGGAAGCCTGGGGGCTGCACTTCTAACAGGATCTCAGGTAAGGCTGATTCTTTTGGTCTATGTCCATAGGTTGTGTGGTACCAGTTTAACTATTCCAATTGGTTGCGTGGTACCAGTTTGCTATTCTTAACTAGCCTCACTGCTTTGGACTCACAAGCTTCAATATTTCTAATGAGGTTATTGTTACAAAGCACAACTCTTAACAAGTTGCTTTTCTGCTTATATATTTCATAGGGTTCACTCTAATACATTGACCTCACTCTAGTGCCCAAACATATTTCCTTGCATGCGAGGTCCTTGACAAACTGGTTGCAGCCTAATTTTCCAGTCTCATCTCTCTTCACTTTTCCCTGCACCTGTTTAATAGTATGATTTATGTCTGTTTTTCCTAGTTCTAGTGATTTTGTTAGTTCTGTTCCCTATACCGGTCCACTCTTTTCTTCTATTCCCCATCTATTCCTCAACCCACAATGGATAATTCTGACTTGTTCTTTAAGACCTAACTCACATATGACATGTTTTGTGCTTGAATAGATCTTTATACTGCTCTTATAGGAATTACAATGCTTTGTCTGTCTCTTGGTTTTTCCCATAAGAATGTAAGCTCATCAAGGGAATGGACTTTGTCTTTTATTTAGCTTTGTTTTTCAAATGCTTAGCACAATGCTTGACCATGTCACACATCAATGATGTTGTTTATACTGAATTTAACCTTATAAGTCAATGTTTCCTCAAATGTGTTCTATTAGTGACAAGAAACTTTTCAAGAAAAGGTCCTCTGGTCTAATAATTTGGTAAATCATAAATTCTAAATAATACAGCCTATAGGCTTTAGGAAAGGAGTAGTAAAGAGTCCTGTTAGCCCTGGCCAGTTTGGCTCCGTGGATAGAGCCTCGGCCTGCAGACTGAAGGGTCCCAGGTTCAATTCCAGTCAGAGGCACATGCCTGGGTTGTGGGGTCAATCCCCAGTAGGGGGTGTGCAGGAGGCAGCCAATCAATGATTCTCTTTCATTATTGATGTTTCTATCTCTCTATCTCTCCCCCTTCCTCTCTGAAATCAATAAAAATATATTTAAAATATATAAAAAAAGAATGCTGTTAAATTTTGTGTAATACAGTATTACCAAAAAGTATTTATTTGAGAAGTGCTCTGGAACTCAATAGAGAGGGGAATTGGTGTATCAGAAAGATTCTGGCTATAAAGTAAAGAGTGGTCTGTGGTGCGGGGAGGGAGTGGGCTAAGGAGTGAGGCAACAAGTAATACTGGCAACCAATACCAAGGGCCTGAATTTAGGCAGCGAAGTAGGGGGTGTGAAGAGGTCTTAGCTCCGAGTGCTCTTCTATGGTAGGGGAAATTGGAGAGGGAAGAGAGGAAGACACTGAGAATGACCATGAGGGTTAGTTGGCTATTATTGTGTTCCATATTTGGGAAGGAACTTTCTGATTCCACGAAGTGTTAGGCATGTTAACGGTCTGAGAAATGTACTATAGCTAACCACACAACATTTTTTGAAGTCAATTGGTCAATAAGCTGCAAATCCTGTTTCCTTCCCCTATCCAGATTAAGAAGAGGAGAGGAGGAATTTTTATCTTACCCTTTCATTTTTTTCTGGCTCACACAAACCAAAGTCCAGTCCTGTTTTTAGCTACTTATTATCCACTATGCCCTCAGTACTGTGCCTAGGAAGTGTCTGCTGTGACAGAGGTGTTTAACTGGGCAGTTTTGTCCCTCAGATGACATCTGTCACTTTCTGGGGAGATGTTGGTTGTTACAACTGGGGTGGTACTACTGGCATCTAGTGAAGAGACACCAGGGATGCTGTTAACTGTCCCACAATGCACAGACAGATCCCACAAAAAAAGATCTGTCCAACCCCAAGTGTCAATAACACTGAGGTTGCAAAACCCTGGTTTATGGAACAAAACTTGGAGCAATTATTTTCTGATGATTTGAAGAACAGTGGGGGGTTTGCCTAAATTATTAGAATAACAACCTCATTTATGGGACTTGCTTTGTTAATATAGGCCTAGCCAGGTGGTGTTGAATAAGCATTAGTGCATGATTTAATCTTAGTTCCTTTCTCTTCCAGTGACTAATTATAAGCGATTTGAATTGCTATGTGTGATCAACGATGTAAAAGTAGGACAAATGCACCTCTAATGAGACTACATTAGATTCTAAACTTAAAGCTCCCCACAGCATTTGCTCTAGTGTAGGGATGCAGAGGAAGTGGCATGGGTTGTAGAGCCAGGTGTCCTGGGGCTGATATCAGCTCTGCTGCTTACTGAATATATATCTCCCCTAAGTTGACTCTGAGCCTCAAGTTTCCTCATCAGGAAATTCAGCAATAATTTCTTCACCACTAGGAAGGTTAGATGAATTAATAGGAAAGTCATATAGTAAGCCAATATATCCCTTCTGTGTTTTAGGTCATATTCCCAGTGCTGGGGATATGTTCATTAAAGACAGATAAAAATCTCTACCTTTCTGGAGTTGGGAATGGTTGAAATACAATAAGAAAGATAAATAAGTAAAATATTTAGGTTATTAAAATGATGTTAAGTGCGCTGGAGGAAAGAAAAATCAAGAAACAAGCATGGTGTGCAGGGTTGATTGGTTTTTAGATGAGTAGGACAGGTGAGCCATGCTGATTTCTGGGGTAAGAGTATCTAGGCAGAGAGTGGCATCATTTGCAAAAGTCCTGGGGCTAGATCATATTTGGAGAGTTCAAAGAACATGAAGATGGGCAGTGAGCAAGGGGGAGGTGGGAGGTGGGAGGTGGGAAAAGGGAGACATTGTGTGGGACCACAAAGACCTTTGCAATACGTTGGCCATACAAGCATTAGCTCATTGTTATTGCCTGTAGGTAAAATGTTCCAATGTGCATTATAGTTCACATAAGAATATTCCATAAACCCCTAAAAATTCTGTGCCCTTCTAAAAATGTTTTAAAGACATCCTTCATTTAAGCAAAATGGCAAGGCGTCTAAGTGCAAAGGACAAACTTCTAGAATTCTCATGGCCAATCTGCTCCGTGGGTTCTTTTCTTGTGGCAGCCACCCACTCTGCCTTGGAGCCCCACCCATGGGAGAGCAGAAAAAACTTAACTCTGGTGTTTTTTCCCCCTCTTCCTTTGTACAGAGGAATAAGCTTAGCGAGGCTGCCTGAGAATTTAAAGTATACCTTCTTTTGTTGTGCTGCCACTATAGTTTTGTTCTTGCACATTCTTAGAGACAGTTTGTATTCATCCTGAAAACACAGACATTTTATTTAGATACAGCACTATTATCTAATCCCTGAGTAGATACAGATTAAGAATTTCTAAGATTTTGAACAGCAATGTTCAAAAACCTTTTGCTCTATGCAAATGCTTTCAATTTTCCGTCTCACTCCATGCTATTTCCTGTTCTGGAGCATAGAAGAGGAGACGCAGGACCCAGCATTGTTATTTGCAGTGAACACACTTCCCCAATAAAACCATAAGCAACAATGAACTTAAGCTTGCTCTACTCTCATTTGAACCTACAATTAAGAAGGAAGGAAAGATCTTCTGTTTCAGTAATACTTGTTGCTAACCTACTCATCAAAACAAAACATTTGGGTATTAGAGGTGAAAGCTTGAACTTGATAATGATTTTCACTTACCAAAATGATTTTGCAGCCCAAGTGTTTCTCTTGTTTTTAAAGTATATTTCCCCTATTGTAACATGTTTTCGTTTTTCTCCATGTAGAACAAAAAGAGTCCATGGTAGAATCAGAACTGCCTCTTTTATTCTGTGTTTCAGAGTCAAGGGTCTCAGTAAAACTCCCAGCAGCTGGAAACATAAAACTGTAAACTAGGTAGAGAGTTCTGTCTTTAACTATTGCACTCAGCAAGATTGCTTAGCTTATTCCTCCATTTCATGTGTTTTGTGGATTAAGATTAGGCCCCTGGCACTTACCTGCTGCCATTGTCACATTTGTCTGTCCGTCTGTCCATCTGGCCATCTGTCTTGCTCTGTAGAGTTCTCACTCTCACTCTTTCACTCTCTCTAAAGACAGACTTTTCTGTACCAAAAGGCGGTAGGATCTCTCCTGACCTGAGGGAAATGATTTCCAGAAATTTGTGGTAATAATATTTTAATAATATTTGTGGTACGTCCTTAGTTGGAGGTTACACTGTCCTCTTATGTCTTGTGGGGATGTCCCAGCACTGGGGCAAGAATAGCACCAAGACTCGCTTCCTAATCTAGCACGCACACACGTGTGTGTGTGTGTGTGTGTGTGTGTGTGTGTGTGTGTGTGTAGGGGGTGTTTCATGCTCTAGAACACTGCTTAATCCACGTTCCCAGGAGAAGTACCACTCCCAGCTGTGCATACAGATTAGGGAGAGATGTGACCTTATGGTGATGCTCTGCTTCTTTCTTCATTTTTTAGAAAAAGGTTCATGTTTCTGAGCAACATGGACAGACAGCTCCTTCTGTTCTTAGAGTCCCTTTTCTGAATTACCTATTGATTCTTAGGGAAGAAAAGTGATGAAAGCTAAACCTGCTCTTGACTCTGAAATTTGTATTTCCATGTGTATTTCTTTGTTTTTCTGTTATATTTGTGAGAGGGTGTGTAAAAATGTTTAAAACACTATGGCTTTACCTTCTTTGAGCTGCCTTGCCAGAAATCCTTAATTCAGAATATGTAACACGACATTATACACAAACCCTGGCCATGTCTTAAACAATCTAGAAGGTTCTTATGTCATTACCTTGTTGTTCTGTTATGAAAATTAGTAAATACACAGACACAAGTTCTGCCTCTCAGGACTTCTGCAAACTATGGGAAGTAGCTTGCATTTACATTTTGGGAATAATCTTTTTTGGTGCATTTCTTTTAAGTCAAATCCTGTTTTTGCTGTAGCAAAGCCCTGGTTGGAAAAATATAGAAGAGAGAGGGGAAAAAAGAATGTTTGCAGAAAAATTACAATTATATCTTCTTTTAAACTGCTCCTACCATGTTCTGATCAACACGCTAAGTATTTGTCATTTACTAGGGATGAAATTAGTCACGTCTGGTGGGGCTTGCTGCCAAGGGTGTAAGGTAGACATTTAACCTACCCTATCCATGTTCCCCAGCTCCCATCAGCACTTATTGTGAGTAAAGTTGCTGTAAAAATATAGAGGCGAATTTCTGAAAGGAAATGTGGGACTAACTCATACCAATGTCTCCACAGTCCTACGGTGGTTATGTTTCATCACTGGCCCTTGCATCCGGAACTGGTCTTTTCAAATGTGGGATAGCGGTAGCTCCAGTCTCCAGCTGGGAATATTATGGTATGGAAACATTTCATAAACATTGCTGCGAAAGCATTTAACACATAATTGCTCCATATTTGAGGTTGCTAGGAAAACAAATTATGCAGTAAAATTTACCCCAGCATCATCGGGGAAATACAATGTATAAACAAGATTATTTATATGATTCAATATAATTGTGTTGTAACAATTTAAGACATTTTAGAGTGGGGAGGACTTTTCCAAAATCCAATATATCTTCTTCTCTCAATAAATATTGCTCCTCCTGCTGAACCAAACCTTTAAAATCAGAGCGAATTGTGTTTCTGCAGACACAGTTGCAGCATAGCTGGCTTCTAAGCACATCCTATACCAAGTCCGATGAAGGCCAAGTAATTCATCTCTACACCACAATCTGCAGCTTCCAGCTCCATTGCTTTAGAGATCAGAGCAATAACTATCTGTTCAAAAATTACACCTCTCCTGCTGCCTGTTTTTTAAGATTCATATCAATGCAGATGACTATTTGGAATTAACTCTAATAATTTTACAAAAATGAGCTCTCATCAGACGCTCGTCCCTGTGTTGGGGTAGAAATGAGACAGTTGTGACTTGTAGGGAATCCTTATTCAGAAAAAAAAATAATGTATATGTGTGCTGGGGGACAGATGTCTATCCCAGATAATTTAAGACACGAAGGAGAGTAATACAGGTGGCTACATGTGTGATTTCTTTTAAATAAAATGAGGTCATTCCATGGGGTCATTTCTAGCTCAACATTCCCTCAAGGGACACACTTTGGGTAGAAGTGAAAAAGCTAAGAATCAACCCTTTCTAATGATAGATTCTCCCGTTTCCATAATCTCCTCCTCCATTCCCTCGCCAGCCCTACGGAGGGAAATTGTAGAGCAACAGCCTTGGGTGGAGCATCGCAGTAAAGGACAGCAAGAACCTTCCTGAGCAGCTGCACATGGGGGAACTGAGGAGCAGTTATCAAACCAGGGGGTCTCATGGGTCAATGAAACGATACATACCGTATGCAAACAACATCTTATATATTTTATAGCATCTATCTACACAGAGCGATTCATGGGTCTCCCGACAAAGGATGATAATCTGGAGCACTATAAAGTAAGAATCTTTTGTGATATTTAGGTCATTAATTTATTTCAGATGTGCACAATAATTTTAAAGCTGTCATTCAGAGTGTTCACTTTTGCTGGGTCCCCAAAGAAGTATGATGATCTTTTGTTTGCTGCAAAACACCTCACTAGAAAGGAATTTACTCCTTTCAGATTTTATTCTTTCTTTTTCCACCCTCCATCCCACCCCCAACCCCTCCACAGCTTGAGCAGGCATCATTTATGCCTAAGGTCTCACTCATATGTAACATATGACACATAAACTTTCAGTTTTTCAAACCAAGAATCAGATGGAGGTAATGCAAATGATGAAGAAAATGTGTTGCTCTGACTCTTAAATATTTATCAACCAAAGCAATACATAATTTCAGTATTGGTGCTAAGTCCATTGCACAATGATTTAGCTGGTTTTCTATTAGAACTTGCAGCAACTAAAATGTTAATTTTTCCTCTTTTCCAGAATTCGACTGTGATGGCAAGAGCAGAATATTTCAGAAATGTAGACTATCTTCTCATCCACGGAACAGCAGATGGTGAGGTTTAAGCAAGACTCTTACACATAAAAATACTGAGCCAGCATCACTTTGTTTAAGAAACATTAAGCATCCTCCTATGCCTGTGCTCAGGGTCAGTACCTAGGAGTCAGGGGCATTTCCATAAACGAGTGTGATTCCGCACTGCTGACAATGTCAACGGCATGACTAGATAATTGTCGGTGTTCATTTCCAGGCAGTACATTGTCACTCTGCGCTTTCTGGTATTTAACAGCACTTTAACTCTCTCTCTCTTTGTTGCAGATAATGTGCACTTTCAAAACTCAGCACAGATTGCTAAAGCTCTGGTTAATGCACAAGTGGATTTCCAGGCAATGGTACCTAATTTCCTTTCACTCATGTTCACGGCCTTAGACCCCTAAGCTAAAAGGAGGAATCTTATTTTTAATTCTTAATGTTTTTTTTTTTTACAAAACCTGACAAACAGGCAGAAGGGTAGAGTAGGCATAACATTAGCAAATGAATCTTGATCTTTTGTTAACTCCCTGAAGGACAGTAGGCAAGTCCTGGCCCCTCTGGTGGTCCCGGATGAGTCCTGTATAAAATAAAGGCGTCCACAAGATTAGATTATCTAGCTCACACATCCAATAGTTTTGTGGTCCTATATGCCAGGAGTCCCTGCAAAACCCGGGAGTCCCAAAGCAGCTAGAAGGTTCTGTTTATTCTGTAAGAAGCTAGTGCAGGAAGTTATCAGACACCCCGAGGCTCCCTGAAGTCATGCCGCTCCACTCAGTTAGAGGATCTTTTCTTCCATGTGTCCTCAGCCCCTGGCACATATGTGGCCAACACAGGACTCCCGTTTTCACTGAGTGAATGACCGAATGAGCTCATTGTAAAATCCAGGTTGCATGAGGAATGGGAAATGAAAAAAGAGGAAAATAAAGTAAAAGCCAACGCAAAAGAGACAATCCCTAATGCCTATCCTTCCCCCTCTGAGGAAGCCTGAATTATTCCTCACTTGCTTATATTAAACAGAATCCAGAAAAGGAAACCCCACCTTTTGGAAATTTGTTGTGTGTGTGTGTGTTTTAATAATGTGCAAAAGGTGAAAAATATATTTTTATTGATTTCAGAGGAAAAGAGAGAGGGATAGATAAAAACATCAATGATGAGAGATAATCATTGATCGGCTGCCTGCTGCGCGCCCTCCACTGGGGAGCAAGCCCGAAACCTGGGCATGTGCCCTGTCCTGGAATTGAACCATGACCTCCTGGTTCAGAGGTCAATGCTCAACCACTGAGCCACACTGGCTGGGCTAGTTGTTTTAATTTTTTTATTGTCACTTCCCAAGGTAAATTCAATTTATAAGTTCATAGTATTACATCACCACCACTAGCTACTTTTATTTAGTGAAAACAATAATCTTACCAACATCTCTCCTACAATAAAGTTTAAATCTATGGTATCATATTTCTGGTTTTTAAAATGATACTATTTTTAACTCCTATAAAGGATGTTTATGTTGATACGTGTAGTGGATTTTCTGCCACAGAGAGGAATTAGAGTCAGAGACTAAAAGCCTCATGGGATGTCTGAGCTCGAAGGAACCTGAGGGAAATCAGATCCAACCCTCTCATTTTACAAATGAGGAAACCAAGCTCCAGACGAGCAGAGCAATGGACCCAGCACCTGAGCTCTGGGATCCGTGCCTCCTGATCCCAGGACGCTGGCCATTGGCAACGCTTAGCCACAGAGATCTAAGCTATAGTTTAAAGTAGACAAAACTGTCGTGAAGGTTAATAGATCTTTCAATCGTTCCACTCCAAATGCTTACATTTGTGTATTTTAGTGTTCTTAGGTAGAATTTCAACTATAATATTAGAAAAGTTAGCCAGGTCCTAGAGCCTGAAAAGGTCAAAGCATCGTGTGGCTGCAGGAATAAGGCGGCTTCTTCCTTTTGTGTTTCAGTGGTACTCCGACCAGAACCATGGCATATCCGGCCTATCCATAAAGCACTTGTACACCCACATGACCCACTTCCTGAAGCAATGCTTTTCTTTGTCAGACTGAACACGGTGCCGATCCAAGCCCGTATCACCATCTGAACACATCAGACAAATGCCTCAGACTGTTTGCTTGTGTTACTCTTTATGCTGTTAAGTGTTGGTATAAACAAACAAGTGAATGTTGTTCGAATGGCTGGCGAAAAATTGGGTGGACTCGGGGGTTCAATGGAAATATTGTTTACATTTCTCTGTTACTCTGTGGAAGAAGAGAAAAGGGAGCCGGGCCTTTTGCTTCAGACACAGTATTGTATCACCTGCTTGAGGGGAAAATAAAGTCAGAAGTTCCCATGCTATTATCTTGTCTGTGTTGATTGATTTCAGGTTCCAGTCTCTATGGAAGAAAACAAGGGATTCTGCTAGGCAAGGGGGTGAGTGCTATCAGGGTGGCTGGTTGTGACGGAGGAGGATGCAGGGCAGAGTGGGGTGTTTTGTAATGAGAACGCTAGTGCTGGCTCAGAGCACCCAATGGCATTGGGCAGAGATCGGTCAGAGAGGCACTGGGAGAGGAACTCTGATGTTGCAGCTATGCTCTCCCTCCAGGAAGTGTTTATGGCATGTCTCCCAGAAGACTTCTTCATCATTGCCAAGAGCACAGTCAGAATTTTGCGTTCGGGCTCCTTTTAAGAGATGCTTCAAAATTGGAAACATACCTATTTTGTATCCCTTTTGTGAATTAGTAATAGTAACTGCCTTCAGATTGCTAAACCACACCAGCCTAAACAAACCCGAAAACTAAATAAAATGGACATCAATAGCTGAAAAGGAAAAATGTTCTATGAGATTTTCTGGGGTTTGACTTCTATGCTATAGAGTTCATTCTGAAAAAGGAAAAAAAAAGCCATAATGACTGAAATCTCAAAGGCAGTGCTCTGCCAGGAACTGTCCCCATCAGTGAGAAATGTGTGGGCAGCTCGCCATCTCTGTGATCGCCACGGAATGACAGAGAGCCACGCCAGGTCAGCAGAAGCTACTGTTGGAAGTGTCCGTGCAGCCAGGGCCTCAGGCATTCTTCGTTGCCATCTTTCCCAGAACTGATTGCCCTGGATGATGTCTCCCCACCCCTAGCTTGATTCTTCCTAATTGCAGGTAGAAGACCCTCAGGCCTTCTCTCATGCTCTGTAGCCAGAAGAACCAACGCAGACATAGAACATTAAGCAGGAAGGGGTCTTGAAGGTCAGAGAACAGACTCTTATAGAGTTTCCAGATTTCTTAGTCCAGCACTCTTACCACCACTGTGTTCTGAAAGCATGCCTCCCACTCACGCCAGATAGTCCCACCTAAGCCCTCAGGTACTTTGTGGTGGTCAGGGAGCCTGGACAGCATCCTCACAGATTCAGGGCTGGCCACAGCCTCCTTCCTTCACAGCAGCTGCAGGTGCCCTGAGGGTCAGAGAGAAGCTAATACCACTTCCCGTTCTGCGTGGAGCAGCCTCTGAAGCAAGCCCATAAGATTGCCTCATAATTTCCTCATCATTCACTCTCTCCAGCCAGGGAGAGGAGAGAAACCACCAGTCAGAGACAACAGGACAATCAAAAGTAATAGACAGTCTTGTTACTCCCACTTCTTTTCTGCCGTGGTGGGATATGCATTTGGTATCATCACGCAGTAAGTGGTCTTCACCTCAGGCCTTCGTTCCCACTGTCACAGAGGCAATGTCTGAAAGGCAAATCTAATTGTGTATTTTCCCATGTAGGACCCTCCAGGGTCCACCACATGGTAGTGTAGGTATCCTATGTAGACTGTTGCCATCATCACAAAAAGTGCGATTGGATGGTGCTGTCCTGGAGGAGTCTTCACAGACTGTATCCTGGGACGCAGCCAAGGACAGGAGCTCACCAACTGATGAATGAGTGAACGCCTCTGTGCTCGGGGACTCAGGTTTCCTACATTTCTGTCGATGCAGCCTCCCTGAGCCCCTCCGGCAGAATCATCCGGATGCTCCTCAGGCCTGTCAGCGCGTGTTTATGTATTTATTCATTTATTCAACAAACATGCATTGAGTCTGTCTATGTATCAGACAGTCTGCAGGACGTTGAGGCTATAGCAGAGAGTAAGGTAGCAACTTGAGAGGCAGTGTTTTGGGTGGTTTTGTTTGTGAATGTTCACATTTTGTAGAGCTTTTCTAAATTCTTCTTTTGGCTTGGAAGATAAAAGGTACGCAAACCATAGAGGGAAAGATTTTAGTAGAAAATACCAAAGTAAAAGGGATGATTAAAGTACATCTTACCTTTTATATTTGTAGGAAGCAAATTGTAATAACTACTGTTGATCACATTTTATTCTTGCACATGAAGTTTGGGGGTGAAGAGTGCCCCAACACCCTAATGAATGCACAGTTATCCTTCATATATGACAAACTTCAGATTTTCATTCATTTATTCGACAAATGACATTGCAAGCCACTATTTCAGGACCCCCATCCTCCCGAAACAGACCAGTATATTAGAGAGGATGCCTGTCTAAAGGCAGGAGCGTCAAGTCTTGTAAAAGTGAGAAATGAATGTAACTACAATCAAGTTCAAATGAGATCAGTACTGTAGGGATGGGATTCTAGTATGTGTAAGAAGGAAACTCTAAAATATTATGCCATCTCAAAATAATCTCATCTCAGTCTCACAATGCTGACTTTAGAGATATTTTTAAAGGTTTCAAAATTCTAAGTGACCATTTAATATTTCTCTTTTTATAATGTTTTCATTGATTTTTCTGAGAGAGAGGAAGGGAGAGGGAGAGAGAAAGAAACATCAATCGGTTGCTTCTGTCCACCCCAACTGGGACTGAACCTGCAACCTTGGTATGTGCCCTGACCTGGAATCTAACTGGCAACCTTTCGGTGCACAAGATGACACTCAACCAACGGAGCCATACCAGGCCAGCGAATTTTTTTTTAAAAAAATAATATTTCTCAGAGTAAATGAGAAAGAAGCAGCAAGAAAATGGATATTTTATTAAATTGAACACAAATGAAGAAACTTTTTTGAGGTTTTAACTTTTTAAAAATCTAACCCCAAAATATAAAATGTATGATTTATTTCTTCACGAAAACTCTTTTGACTATCTGTGCCATGCATGGCAGTGCTCTGCACACTGCAGAGGTTACAAAGATGACTTAAGTGACAATTTCCCCATTTCCGGCCTGTTTCAGTAAAGGCGACTTAACGAATCTGATTTTCCCAACATTTGAGCATTTTTCAGAAACTGACAGATCTTTATGCAAATGTTGTTGCCAAGCTGTTTGTAATGGTGAAATTATACTTTGACAGTAACTCTTTAAAATATATTAAACCCAGCTAAGGTTTTTTTGGAAATGTTGCCAATTAAGTGACTTTAATGAGCTTCTTGATGGTAATGTAATTAAAATTCAGATGTTCTAATTGTAAAACAAAAAATACAGTTCTGGGAAAGTTAACAGTAAAATAAGCAAATGTAAAATGAATTAGGGCTAATTTAAATAGTGATTATGTGGTCTTCTGGGAAGATTCTACCAAAACAATGTTTTCAAATATGCTGTTTGTAGAGAAGAAAGGAGGCACTTACCAGATAATTGAAATTTATCCAGTAGAGCAGATATTTTGAGTTTACCCAATAAAACAGATAAAAAAATTCTGAACGCAGTAAATCAATCTCAGCTTATGAAAGGAGAAATACTCAAACTCTTCCTTGGCATTAGGGACAGGTACCTCGGCAATTGGAAGTGGAATAATTGCTGATTCAGGGAGAAATAAGTGCCTGAACCTTACCAAGCTACTTATAGAGAAAATGATCTGGCCTCTAGCAAAAGTCTCTAATGACCACCTGCTCAGATTATTGGCTTGCAGCTCCAAATGCTGGCCGTGAACAGTTCTTTTTTGACAAACAGGTAATGTCTTTGGCAAGTTAGAGCAATATGATATCAGTCTATTAGCCTCTAATTAATACTCCATTATTTACTTTACTTAAAAAATTGCTTTGACAGTATCTGTTTTCACAAATATCCATTGGTACGGCATTCCATCCTGCACTCTGTGGTTATAAAGTCTGTTTCCTGTGAGTAAGAGAGAGCGGTAATTAAGCCAGGTTCATGCCACAATGGTTTGACAACTCATTTTCCTTCTCTCCTAATTGCTTTTAATTGACAAGAAAAAAACGGGAACATCTTTACCAGCCATTAATTATTGGGGGAAGTAATTTTTTTAACTGCTACACAAGGTGAATTTTTTAGATAAATGTCTTAATGAAACATTTAAAATGATATAAAAACTACTTGTTAAAAACCTACTATCCATTCACACATCTTCAGTTTGTTATTAAAACATCTTTTTAGATATTAATGGACATAGATATTTTAGATATGTCATAAAAGTTGCCTATATCACACTAGAACTAAGCTAAGTTTTCAGTTTTAAGAGATGATAAAAAGTGATGATGCTTTAATATATACAAGTATTTTATATGCATACTAACAGGAAACAATGTGTCTCTCTTGTGTTTTTTTCAGAAGACTAAAGTAATACTTTCCAATATTGCAATTTGTTCCTTTTCAAATAGTATACAAGATAGCTTATAAATTAGTTGTTATTTGTAGAGCTAACAGTGTTTGGCATATGGTAAGTATTTTGGAAGGGTTTGCTACGTACATAAAGTAAACCACTTTTTAGTTAGTATGTTCAATAAATTAATTCTCAAGAAATTAATAGTCTGATTCAGAAGCCAATAGTTTCTTTTCCAAATCAGTGAATGTAGCTTAAGTACCAGGATCATCAATCCAATTAAAAATTAATCTTTATCTTTTTCTGAAAGAATGGGTCCTTTTAGGAATAACCAATATAGAAGTTGTGAGTGTCCAAGGAAGCTCATCAACCTTGGGACTTTATCTTGAATAAGTTGTCCATCCTTGATACCTGTTTGAAGAGTCAAATATTTGATAATAGTGATGGAAGCACCTTTGGGGAGGACAGCCAGCCAGGGAAACATGTGGTTGAGGGACGAGGACAGTTCACTCCCCCAGCTTCATGCACAACCTACAAAGCACCACACAGGCCTTCTGCTCTGGCCTGATCTCCACCACTCTCCCAAAGCCAGCCACACTAGCCTCCTTTCTCTCTCTCTCTCTCTCTCTCTCTCTCTCTCTCTCTCTCTCTCCCTCTCTCTCCACCTTAGCGGGGACTTCTCTGCTCACTGTATTCTACCACATCCAGAGATTTCCAGCCACATTATCTCACTGTTTTCTTGATATCACTTATGAGCATCAGAAGTTATTTTACTTATGTGTGTGCTTATTTGTTACCTATTTCTTCCATTCAAATATAAGCTCCCTACAAGCAGTGACCCTCTGTCTTTTCTGCACCCAGGGTCTCCCTGGGATAAGATGTTAGGAGCTTGGTAAATATGTGCGGACTCTATTTCCATCTTCTGTGCACAGGGGCCGGGGGAGGCATAAAACTGGAATCCTTATGTGTGATTTCACAGTGGAGACATCTATCTCACTCTTTCTGGAAATTAGTATGTAATAGAAACATGCTGTTTCCCCCTTAAAGCAGAGAGAAAAAATCCCTGAGCAGCAGGTAACCCACAGCCAGGAGAATGGGGTTAGGAAGGACATGAATCTTAGACAGAAATCTAAAAGAAGTTGGTCTTTCAACAAAAATGATTTTGGTTAGGACGTGAGAACACAGCCCACTGTACTGTCCTACCACCAATTCTTACTGCCTCTGGGTGAATCGTCAGGATGCCGCAACTGAGAATGTTTGGCAAAAACGTTCAGATGGGAAAAGGTCAGCTAAACCTCCAGAATAATACTGGTTATTCTAGCAGCGTTTATTTTTTAAAAAAAACAAAACACAGTATTTTTAAAAATATATTTCACTTAATATATTTTAAGTACTAATGGTTACATTTACATTATAAAACAATGATACCATGCCTTACACTGTTTAAGGAAAAGGTCGGCCATACGTTCAGACCCTGAAACTTCGGTTGGCTGGTTCTTTTAAATGCAGATTATAAACTTAGAATCATCAAAAATAAGCCATTAGGGGATAGATAGATAGATAGATAGATAGATAGATAGATAGATAGATGATAGATAGATGATAGATAGATAGGTAAGTTCTCAAAATAACTGTCATCACCATGACTATCTACCATCTTCCTTAATGAGATTGATTTTATATGAATTAATTAAAGGTTTAGAATCTTGTATTGGAAAAATGTAACAGATGCCTTAGCATACAGTTCCCAATCTCAAACAACTGCTGAGGCCAGTGAGGCACCCAGAATGAATGAAGCAAACCAAGGAAGTGTCAGCACGGTCTCTCATAACCTCAGGGTGGGACATCGGCAAGCTGGTGAGCACAACTGAAGAGATAACTACTGGTTCAAATCGTTGCCGGGTGGGAAAGTGGGCCTATTGTTTGCTGGCCTCGTTTTTGTCAAGAGAAATAAAAAAACTGGATTTTAAAATGTAAAGCCTCAATTTTGAGCACTTGGCAGCTAATATACAAGTAAATAAAACGCATCTGTGTGCCAGACTTAACCTGTGGGTACCCATTTCTATTTTGGATGTCAGTTATATACCAAGGACTCCATATACATTGTTTCATTTAATTATCCAAATTCTGTACATTGTAAATAAAAATATGTGGCCCTGACCGGTTTGGCTCAGTGGAGAGAACGTCGCCCTACAGACTGAAAGGTCCCAGGTTCGATTCCGGTCAAGGGCATGTACCTTGGTTGCGGGCACATCTCCAGTAGCAGGTGTGCAGGAGTCAGCTGATTGATGTTTCTCTCTCATCGATGTTTCTAACTCTCTATCCCTCTCCCTTCCTCTCTGTAAAAAAAAAATAAAATAAAATAAAAATAATAAAATAAAAATATGTGTACTTCTGATTAGGAAAATGAGGTAGGTACAAGTTAGGAAACTTACTTGAGATTCCATAGGTTCAGGTGTTCCTAGCACCATCATACCTCCGCGTGACAAGGGCAGCACCATTGGTCAGCTACTCCAGGAGTATGTGGAATGCCTACCAGATGGCTTTGTCACCTATTACTACCATTAATCAAGTGTTCAATACAGAGGTCTGTATAAATAAACAACCCTAGTAACAGGCTCTTATCAGCCATTATTAGAATTTAAGCACAGTTAATGAAGTAGCATTAAGTGACTGCTTAGATAAACATGTATAGGGTGCCTTTGAAAACAGAATTCTGTGCCTCCCTCAATAACTTAGCGACTTCTGCAGGGTTTGCAACTTGTTTCTGGCCCCAGCAAAATATTGTGTGTGTACAGGCAAGCTATCCAATATGTAAATCCAATTCGTGACTAGGCTCAAAATAACGTTAGCTTTCCAGTCTTCCCATCACCTTTTCTCTGCTCATCAGTAGTTTTTCTCGATGTCTTCTCTCTGATGTTACCCCTGCTCTGTGTCTTCCCACACCTGTTCTCCTGCCAACTCCTACGCCATGGCCATGAAGCCTCAGAAGGAGGCAGCTTGGGGTGGGGGAAAAAGATATCACACAGGAATGGTCCCCAAATTGGCATCGGTTGCGTCTTGCCGACAGCACTCAGGCTGCCAAAGCAGAGTCTCCAGAAATAAAGAACAATGAAAGTATAAACCTGAGGTTTTTTCATTCCTCCAGATTAGCTTTTTAGAAAAACAAAAAGTAAAAAATTTTAACTCCATGTAAAATGAGTATTTTGTATCTCTTCCCTGTTTTGAGTTAGAGGCTGTCAATGTATTCTGTAAAAAAAGGAGAAGAAGAAGAAATTTGTGTGCCTCTAGGTTGCCAAAGCACTTCAAAATATCCAGAGTACTTTTATTTACTTTTTCAAGTTACAGCATCAGGAGCCATAAAATATTGTTTACATAATCTTCTTTGGTGAAAAAGCTGTGCCCAGTGAACCCTGCTGTAGGAAACCCTGGTATCAGTTTCTTGACGTAGACTTACAGTCTTCCGCATGGTATTTCCTCTTACCAAATATTGGGAATTCATCATTAACAAAGTGTTAAAAATTTGTGGTAAATCTTATAAATAGCTAATCAATAGTCACAGAACCTTGTGTTATATTTCCCAGAAAATGAGTAAACAATAAATGCAATTGTAAACATGTGTAATTCATTAAAATGTATACTTTTTCATTAGAATTTTATTCATTTTTGAACAATGATTTTATATGTTATATTCATATTTTGTATGGTTGTATGCACAATATACATATACATGTATAAGTGTGTGTGTGTATATATATATTTATTTTAATTTTATTTGTAGAGTTCCATTATCTAGAATACATAAAGTATTCAACCACACAATTTTAAAATGGGCAAAGGTTTTGAATAGATATTTCTCCAAAGAAGATCTACAAGTGGCCAACAGGCACATGAAAAAATTCTCAAAATCCTTAGTCATTAGGAAAATGCAAATCAAAACCACACTGAAGTACCAATTCACACCTATGAAGATGGCTACTTGAAAAAGAAAAGAAATGAAGTGTTGGCAAGAATGTGGATAAATTGGAACCCTCACACATTGCTGGTGGGGATGTAAAATGGTTCAGCTGCTGTGGGAAACAGTTTGGGAGCTCCTCAAAAAGTTAAACATAGAATTACCATATAATCCAACAATTCCACTCCTGAATATATACTCAAAAGAATTAAAAACAGGTTCTCAATCAGATACATATACAAGCATGTTCATAGCAGCACTGTTCACAATAGGCAAAGGGAATAAACAACCCAAAGGTCCATCAAAGGATGAATGGATAAACAAATTGCCATATATACATACAATGGACTATTATTCAGCCATAAAGAGGTATGACATACTGATAAATGCTATAGGTATAAACTTTGAAAACATGCTAACTGAAAGAAATCAAACACAAAATACTATTGTATGATTTCATTTATGTGAAATATCCAGAATAGGTTAATCCATAGAGATAGAAAGCAGATTGGTATTTGCCAGAGGATGCAGGAGGGGGAAATGAGGAGAGAGTGCTTAATGGACAGGGAGTTTTATTTTAGAATGATGGAAATGTTTTGGTACTGGATAGGGGTGTGGGTTGCACAACACTGTGAATGTACTCAATGCCAAAGAATTGTTTATTTAAAAAGGTTTGATTTTGTTATATAAATATCATTTCAATAATTCTTTTAATCTGTTTTTTAAAAACTTCATCTGCAATAATTTTCAGTATAAGTAATCTGTATTACTTATAAATAATTATGGCGTTATTTCTAGAATAGACTTTAGCTTTGGCACAGACACCTCTCCCAAGAAGATATACAAATTACCAACAAATATATTAAAAGATGCTCACCTTCACTAGCCATTAGGAAAATACAAATCAAAACTACAATGAGATGCCACCTCACACCTGTTAGAATGGCTATTATCAACAAGACAGCTAATAACAAGTGTCGGAGAGGTTGTGGAGAAAAAGAACCCTCATTCACCACTGGTGGGTATGTAAACTGGTACAGCCACTATGGAAAACAGTATGACATTTTCTCAAAAAATTAAGAATAGAGTTACCATATTGCCCAGCTATCCCTCTTCTGAGGATCTACCTGAAAAACTTGAAAACATTTATTTTCATAGATGTATGTGCTCCTATGTTCATTGCAGCATTATTCACAACCAAAGTATCATTTGATAAAGTATTGGATAAAGAAGATGTGGTACATATATACAATGGAATACTACGTAGCCATAAGAAAAGATCAAATACTGCTATTGGAACAACATGGATGGACCTTTAGAATATTAGCTAAGCAAAATAAGTCAGTCAGAAAAGCTAAGAAACATGCAATTTCACTCATATGTGGGATATAAAACTGAAACCCCTTAAATACAGACAATAGTATGGTGGTTACCAGAGGGAAGAGGGTGGGGGACAGTAGTAAAGGAAAAGGGGGACCAAATATATGGTGACAGAAGGCGATTTGACCGTGGGCGGTGGTCACACATCACAATATACAGATTATGCATGTATCTTAGAAATGTATACTTGAAACCTATATGATCTTATTAACCAATGTCACCCCAATAAATTTAATTTTAGAAAACAAAAAAAGGAAATGAAGTACTGATCTATGCTACAACATTGATGAGCCTTGAAAATATTATGCTAAGAGAAAACAGATGCAAGAGGCCACATACATATTGAGTGAGTCCATTTACATGAAAAGTACAGATTACACAAATATATAAATAGAGAGAAAGTAGATTAGTGGTCATAAAGGGTTTGGAAAGGGATAATGAGGAGTCACTATTCATGGGTATAGAGTTTCTTTTGGGAATAATGAAAAAGTTCTGGAAGTAAACAGTAATGAGGGTTACACAACATTGTGACTATACTAAAAACCACTGAATCATATACTTTAAAAATAAAAGCTAAACTATAAAGTATCTGGGATTGCCAATTGTTTAATCTTTAGATGTTTTGCTACCTTAACCATCTGGCAGCTATGAATAGATTCAGACAGGAGTCATGGCAGATTCTGAGGTGGTTAGAAGATTTTGCTGGGACTCCTAGCACTGCTTTGCAGAGCCTTGCTCTAGAAAAGCAATGTGGTCTGGATTCAGATACAGCTGTGGCTTTCAACAACAAAAAAGTTACCTGTTCTAAAGCCTCATCTCATTATTTGTAAAATGGAGGAAGAAATATTGTGAGGATTGAACAATAACATACTCAAGAGTTTTGCCTTTAGTAGGCATTCAGTAAATGGTAACTATTTCTATTATCTTAGGGAATTCACTCTTCATCTTTGACAAGTAAAAAATTCTGGCTTAAATGGTAGAAGTATCTTTTATTCCCTTCGAGTTATTATTGTTTTCTATATTTGTTGCTGATAATTAAGTCCGAGTATTAATTCCAGGTGAAAAGTGAAAGAAAGTAATTACCTACCCAGGTGTTTGGTACTATGTGCTATGTGCTAAACATGTATGAATGGCTATTACACTTTCATCCAGGTTTTTAGCCAGATGCAGCCCTGAAATGATAATTGTTTTCATCAGTGTTAACTGTCCTAAATGATACATTTATGTAGGGCTTGCCCTTAAAAATATTAGATGCAAATTGGTGCTTAATAAATCAAACCAAATTTTAAGATTTTCATTGAATCATCTCTTGCCATGCAACATGCCTAATATGGAGAGGGAGGGGTGCAAAGAAAGTGTAAGAGCCATGTCCTTTGAGTTCTAGCATTTAGTTGATCTGTGTTCCTGGAGAAGGATGCTGGTGATCATGGGCCAGATTTATTAGAAAGAGAAAAACTTATCTTTCTTCAGCATTAGAAAGGGCTCACAGTCAATACTCTGTTGTACTCTATCAAGAAAAAAATTATTAAAATAAAAGTGAAAAATCCATTTTTGCTTCCTCTAATAATGTGGCAACAAAGAAATATCTTACTTTTTTTAGCAGGAATCAGGATTAGACCACAGTATTGAAGACTTGCTGGTCATAGATGTATTTGAGTGCAGAAATAACTTATCTTGGTGATTCATTACAAAATGAAATTATAAAAATTAGTTATTTATGTTTGAAAAATAAAATAACCAAACAATGAATTATAATAAAATTTATAAATTCTGCTTAAAAATAGAACAATAGTATATAGGGCTGTATAAATTATCCTCCACTCTATGCTATGTCATTTCAATATCACCAAAAAACTGGGCATATCTTTGCAAAACATCTGATAAAATATGAATGGGCAACACTGAACAAGTTTCAAGCAGGGAGCAATTTCAATACAAGGCATCCTATATAATAAAAGCTTAATATGTTAAGTGTCCGGTTGTCCAGTCATCCATTCAACCAATCAAAGCATAATATGCTAATAATATGCTAATGATAAGGCTGCTCAACCACTCACTGTGACATGCACTGATCACCAGGGGGCATCAGTAGGTTAGCTTGCTGCTGGAGTCCGGCTGATCCAGACTGAGCAAGAGGGGCCAGAAATGCCCTGGAGCCCTCCTGCAGCCCCTCCCCAGCTAGCCAACCTCCTGCATCCCTCCCAGGCCCCGGTCATGCACTGGTGGGGTCCCTCAGCCTGGCCTGCCCCCTCTTGCAATCCAGGACCCCTCAGGGGATGTCGGAGAGCCGGTTTCGGACCGATCCCACAGGCCAGGCTGAGGGATCCCACTGGTGCATGAATTCATGCATCGGGCCTCTAGTAATGAATAAAGAAAAGTGCTTATAACACCCTTTTGCATTTTCTTCATTTGCTTAGTATACAGATTTCAAACTTTAAATTTTCTAATGGCTGAAAATTAGAAAATTTTGAAAATTTTCAATTTTTCAACTGGTTCACACTAAAGACTCTTACAAGCTTGAAGAAGAAAAAGTCTTTCCAGATGAGCAAGAGGTTGGATAAATGTAATGACATATGGCTTGCTTTTTTATAGCTACAATATGTGAAAAATAGAAGCATAACACATGTATTCAATGATATATATGTATTTATACATATAAATATATATTCTAGTTACAAATGATGAGATAAGATTATTTTGTACAAATGTGATTTTGTTTTCTTTCTTTTTCTTGTTCCCTTTATGAATAAAAATAACAACTGAAACTTAGAACAATTTTAAACATCTCATTATACCAGGGATCTAGCAAAGGATAAAATCAACGTGTGCAAAGCCATGATGCTACAGTCCCGGGCTCAGACTTGTGAACTCTGGTTTCAGAGCCTCAAGGGAGGAAGACTGTCCACTGAACTGATCACCAAATCTCCCCCACACCCCTGAATCCCAGATGGATGGGTCACAACTGTCTCTTCAATATATCTCTCAGATTTCTCACATCCTCAGGCAAACTCAGAATGTCCCAGAAGTTCTTCCTTTATTGCCCCTGGATCCCTGATCCCATCAAGGCCCTTCTAGAGTGGATCCTTACAGACTGTGTACTCAACTTTGTGAATTTTCAAAGCCTATTGTGAAATGACTATATTTTTTTCTTCAAAGCTAAAAAAAATCTCAATGTAAACTTTTTTTCGCGCGTGCTATACATATTTTTAATTACTTTAAAAAATCTTTTGAAGGCTCACACTTATTTTCAGAAGACCCTTGTTATGGAGAATTGTGTTCTAATCTAGGAAGAGCAGGGCATACTGAGATGATTACCTCCTAGAAACAAAAATGGACCTCGAGCTCCTAAGGAAAGTTTCATTGGGCATTACTAGGTCTCATGTAACAGAGTGGAGGCACACCCTCAGGACAGGCCTGGAAGAAGTTTAAAACGTGAAACTGGAATCATGATTCTGTTATCTCTGAATGAATGGTAACTCCCTGACCCTGCCTTCATTGCAACTGTTTTTCTATTCCTGGGCCCTGCCCTGTGCTACCATTTTACCTCCAAGCTTTGATACTCCCAATTGTCTTCATGCTACATTTGCTTTACCTAGCTCATACTTATCAGTAGTAACTGAAGGGTCAAACTCTTTAGCTTCCAAAGTAACTGATTAATTGGTGCTAATGCCCCGCCCCCCACACTTTTTTTTAATTATAGTTTTAATTAAATTTTTTAGTTTGGAAAATTTCAAACATATATATAAAGTAAGCAGAATCTCATAGTAAACCTTGTTTATTCATCAGCCAGCTTCAATAAGTTTGCCATGCTTGTATTATTTATTCATTCACCCACACCCCTCTTTTAATTTTACTATTTTTTTTCTTTAATTAAAATTTACATAAATTGAAATGACAAATCTTAGCTACAGTATTTTGACAAACAAACATATCTGGGTAACACATAGCCCTTTCACAATATAGAATATTTCTGTCTCCTGAGAAAGACACAACCACAGTTCTGAGTTTTGTTAACCTTAGTTTTACCTGTTCTTTAACATCTACAAATTGGTTCATGCAGTATGTAGCTTTTTGTGTCCAGCTTCTTTTACTCAGCAAAATACTATGAAATTCATCCATGCTGCTACCAGTATGTTATTGGTTCCTTTTTGTTATTATTGTTTAGTAGTATCCCTTTGGATCAATTTCATGCCATAATTTGTCTATTCTTTCTTTTGTTGATGGATAGTTTGGTTGTTTCTACTTTTTAGTTATTGTATATAAAGCTGTTGTGGATATTTTTGTATAAGGTTTTTTGTGGGTACATGTTTTCATTTCTCTTGGATAAAATGCCCAAAAGTGGAATTATGAGTCAAAGTGTAGTTGTACCTTTAGCTTTAAAGTTTAACTTTTTCCCAAAGTGGTTGTAAATAGCTTTTGGGGGGTGGTAAATTAATAATTAAATTAAATGGCCAAGAAAATCAAAACACCTTAACAAGTAGATGATGAGGAGTATTATTTTCTCCTTGTTCCCATCTAACCCACTGCTTCAAACTATAGGAAAACACATTCCTTAGTTTCTTGTGCATTTTTTTAATTTTAAAATACAATTATGAGTAAGTTAACATAGCTGTCCCCTTTCATCTCCTCCTACCAAAGGTAGCCTACTATATATCCATAATGCATCTCCCTATTTTCCCTTAACAGCATATCTTGATGTCTTTCCATATTGGTGAACAAAGAGGTTGTTCTTCATTCTTTTACTAAACACTTCTCCATTGATGGTCCCTTGGGTTGTTTCCAAACTGTTACTATTATACACAATACTGCAATGAAGAACCTTATACCGACACCATCATATATATATATATATATATATATATATATATATATATATATATGATTAATTTTCAGAATGGTGCTTTAGCATCAGTAGACCGAGGGTTACAGGTATTTATAATTTTGATACTATCGTCAAATTGTGCCTCCAATCATTTGTGACATGTTGCACTCCCATCAATCTTGTCCATATTCTTGCCAACAGAGTGCACTGTGTACCTGATCTTCACCATTCTCAAACATTTCAACCTAAGTATCCCGAACAGCTAAGGAAAACAAACATGAAAAAACCTCACACACCATGATTTTGTGAGGTGAGGTACTAAGCAGGACCAGCTACATAATTTGGAGGCCAGGTACAAAATCAAATAATGGAACCCTTGTTCAAATCATTAAAATTTCCAGATAGTAAGAGTACAGCATTAAGCCAAGCATGGAGCCCTTGTAAGCATGTGTCCCCATGCAATGGTACCGCTCGTAAGCCCATGGGTGCTGTCCCTGCTCCTAGGCATCATAATAAAAAAATATTTGAATAAGTACCTTATTTTATCTAAAATTGTGTAAATTTTTGCACTCTACTCCATATAGTAATTGTGTTTTATATTACTTATATCAAATTAAATTGACCTTTCATATCCTGAGGTCAAACATATACTGGCTCAGAACACCAGGCAACCCCCTTGTAGCCTGATAGGAAAACTATAGGTGACATCTCTCAGAACTTCCCTACTTCCGGACAAGCTTTTTAACACTAGTCATATAAGTATATGGCCACTACTTTTCTTGACTCTCATCTAAATAAATTATTGCTATGGTGGGAATTGGAGGCCAAGTGGAGGCTGGTGTTGGGACAATATTGGAAGATCTATACATTCAAAATGCACTTGACGTTTGTCTTAATTTCTCATAATGCAATGTCCGTAGAGCTTGATTTGCCCTTCCTAGAGCCGTGTGCTATATAGTGGGGTTCTTAATGCTTCTGTACTCTCAGAATGCTTATCATTATGGTGTCAAGCACCCCAAGAATCAGTGTTGGTGGGCTGAAGATGAAGCCAGAGGAAATTTCCTGAAAGAACTTGGGATCGTCACTTCTGAAATCATAGAAAGCAAGTGAGGTGGAGGGAAAGAGACAAGTTTTCGTGAGATATTGGGAGAGGACATTTACTGAGATGCCAGATGTTGTGTTAGCTTAATATCTTTATATCTTATATCTTTACATCATCTGCAGAGCTCCCTTCTTAGGACTGCTCCACAAACAAGTAGCACCTGAAAAGGAAAGAAAAGCAGAGACACAGAAAGAGAGAGGCAAAGAAGCATCTACCCACATGGGCAAGGAAGAAAAAGTAGAACTGAATGCCAAACAATAAACTATAGCCAATATACTCATGAGGATCAGGGCAAGAGGGAAGCACAATTTGATCATATGTTAAACTAAATCACACTTTCACGCCATTACTGCATTTATGTGTTCATCCAGATGGCCCTGAGTGTCACTGTTCTCTGCTCTTTTGCCCCCTCTGCTGGCAGTGTCAAGAAGCAGTCCTCAGGTCAAAACTGCAGCCAGCACCAGGGAGGAGGTGAAGAAATGAGAGGTGTTTTATGCAGCTGTGCTTCACAAACCTTAATATGCATATGAATTGCCTGGACTCTTGGTAAAATGCAGGTTCTTATTCAGTAAGTCTGTACTTGGCCCAGAGTCTACATTACTAGCAGGTGATTCCGTTCCATAGACTATGCTTTGAATAGCACCGCCTTCTATCATCAGAAATCACCAGCATGAAAACCCCTTCCTGAGGTTTTCCAATTTCATGTAGGATTAATCCCTATGGCATGTAAGTAGTTCTCTACCCAATAGTGGGTCCAATCCACAACTGAAGAGTTTAAGTGCATTGGAAATGTTCTTCCAGTTGTATCAGTGATTTACTTCTGTACAAGTCATCAGCTTCATCACGCTGCTGCTGATTTTAGAAGATTGAAACCTAGTTAGAAAATGCCATGATGGGTTTGTCACATAGGATTAGATTTTTATTTTAGAAGGGTCGTTTAAGCCACCCTCTCCTTTTACAGTTCCAGAAGCTGAGGCACAGAGAGATGTGTGACCGGACCACAGTCACACAACATGTTGACAGCAGCCAGACTAAAATTTAATTACACTTACACAGTCCTCATGCTGTCTGTCCAGTCACTTCCTATATTTCTCTTTGTCTAAAGTGATCAGACTCATATCTGCTAAATCCTATAGATCATTGAAGTCCTAAGTGGCAGATGATGAAGCTCAAAAAATACATATGATAGCATGCATTGTATCTTGTCCTTTTGTAAATTAGTGTCCAGCTCTCTTATCAGTAGAATTAGCCTTTAAACATCCATTAGAAGGGAAAAGAAATACTAAACCCTGTCTTATTAGCACCCCTTATCTTGAATGTTTAATCCTCATCTTGCTTTATCCTTCTGGACTTCAATTTATTGCAATAGAACAGTTTAGGTTCGAATGAATATTCTTTAAAATTGCCAAAAAATACAAATTAATTCCATATAGTGGGGATGAGAAGATGACTAACCATGTTTTAAGTGAGTGATGTATTTATTTGGGGAGATGAAAAGATTATATTCAGATAAATTCATCATAACTAAGTAGCAAAACGGAAAGACTTGTAAGACCCTTAATTGAGGCCATCCTCAAAGAAAGGTTAGCCATAAACTAAGTAATTTCACATCCGCAGCATCAAAATTCACTTTAGAGTGAAGCATAGTAACCTCCATCTTGGGTAAAAACTGCTGTTGAAAATTTTAACCCTGATATTCTGGCTTCTGTAAACATTTGCTTGTTTAAATAATAGGGTAGTTAGCCTAAGTGACTCCATTTTGACCTCTGTTTCCAGAATAAGACCTGGAAACTCACATAAATCAGCCCATTTTGTGGCCAGCCCCATTGTGGTTTTACAAAGGCTATTCTTCTGTGCCTGAGAACCAGAACTGCAAAAATGCTTTCCCTTGACTCAGTGGCTCCAGGAACTAAAGCTATAGATAACCTTTAGAGATACCTAACTTTGCTCGATTTGGCTTCTGTACTAACTGCTTTCACAAGGTAGTCCCACATTCCAACATCTAGCAGGATGTGGTTTTTGCCTATAGAAGCTTGCTGCTGTACTCACTCGGGACTGCAAGATTTGGAGAGCTAATGCCCCCTTGTAGCCGCTGGCTTTTAAATTAAAGACTCCTTGATTCGATTTCGTGACTGAAGCTCCTCTGTTCGACTGGCGGGGTACATTACAACAAGAGTTCGTCAGCAATTTTCATGCCTGATTGGTGAGTGAAAGGTGAATTTCCCGATTGTCCTTTCCATTCCCGGGGAAAAAAATAAAGGCACGAGAGTAAATAAAGTTTCCTGGCCTCTGAGATCCCACCCAATGCAAGCGTAGAATGAGATGAGCAAAGTGAGTGGGCGAGTTAAATCGTTTGTAACAAAAGCCCATTACTTACAGATGAGAAATTTATATTGTCAGCGTAATATCTGTGGGGCTAAACAGCGCTCGGGAGTATATAAAAGCAGTGTGCTTCGGTGCAGAAGTACAGAGCTCAGGACCCAGCTCATCTCCAGTTCCAAAGAGGGCTCGCTCTCTCTCCACCTGCTCTGTTCCACGCCTGGTATCAGAAGGTAAGATTTCTATTGAGTGATTGTAAGACGGTCTATTCTGATTTGGGTACAGTTAAGTATTTTTAAGGGGATAAAGTATTATGAATTCGAATGTTGTTCTTTCATCTTATACTTTTCACTAATAACACACAGGGTAGAATTGAGATGAAAAAGTGATACAAAATGTATTTACATAAACGTCAACACAGTGAAGCCGCAAAATGAGTCGGAAAAATAATTCAATAAAAAGATATGAAGTTGAAAGAAAAACAAAGATTCAAATCAATGCACTTGTTATGAGACTTAACTGTTATGAGAACTGTGTTTTTAAAATAAGGGGTAACATTTTAAAATGTTACCCCTTATTTTAAAATATATAAATATTTTCCTTAGATTTGATTAACGTGTCTATTACTTTGAACAGAAGGCGCCTTTTACATTCAGCAGAAATGTGTCCATTAGAGAGGCTATAATAGCAATTGCTCCTTACCAATGAAAATTTATCATTTTCTAAAAGAGAAGAATCAACATCATCTTTCAAATATTCAAATTTCTGATAAGTCTATCAAAAACTCTAAGTCCATGAAATCAGCTGTTTGTTAATAAGACAGCACATTTGGTGCAGTGAACTAATCAATTATTGGGAATTCTTCGAATGGAGCTGAGTGAAACTTCCGATTAATAATTATCTACTATGTATTATGTCTAAAATGCCCACAATCTGAAATAAGATTTTAGTAATTCTCTATAGAAACAAAATCAGATGCTCTAAAATACCTATTTAAGCCCTTGGGGACAAAGAATGATTTTACAAAGATCCTCAAGGGAGTAAATGATCAAGTGGTGTGTTTTCCCACACATACCAAGGACCTATGAAAGGAAATGAGCTGATCAGTTTTAAAAAGTATGTATTTGGCCTACAACACCAATACATTTAGAGATATTGTATTGTGTCTAAGATTAATCTTTCTAAAAGACTTTCTACACAGAGAATGCTATTGTTCCCATATTTTCCCTTTAAGTTTGAGTGGAAATGTGTGGTTTTTACAAAACTACACATTCTCTCCTTAGGCTGTCCGAAGGAGGTGGAGGGGAGTAACTGGAAATTCTTCTATTATTGAACAAGATTTTGAATCTAAAATAATATAAACATTTGCTTTCTCAGTAGTGGCATTCAAACAATTAAACTTATTCTCAAAGTTTTTCACAATTCTATAAACTTACAAATGAATGAATAAAATTTAAAAATCAGTTTCTCTTTCAGTAGAACTCAATTCACTGCCTATAGAGGTCTTGGAACATTCACTTCTGTTTCCCCCTCCATCGGCTCCCATAGCAGCAGAACAGCACGTGCTTTAAATCTCCCTCCATATAGAATATAATGAAGATTATGTAAAACCTTTAGGGACTTTGCATAGAAGGAATTATTTGGGACTAATTTGTTTTTGCAACAGGGGTGTGATTCTAAAAGAAATCTTTGCTTTTTTTTAATTCTGGAAGGCATGAATTTATCATTGAGATGTATAATCAGAAGATACTACCTACATATATGGCAAAGTTTCCAAAGTTTGCCGACTAGATCAACCGAAGCATAGCAAAATGCCAAATTAGTAATTTCATGTTGATGAATGAAGAAGGGTGAATATGTAATTACTATTATGTTGCTTTGTTTAACTAACTACTTAATCTAAAGAGACTTAATATTTCAAAGAAAAAAATACCACTGCTGGCATTCCAGTCTCCATGTTTTAGTGCCAAAGCTAGACAGTAAATATGGCTCGGATGTTAAAGAAAAGATTGATAGTTTGAAATGATAATATTTGTAAAATCCTTATTTCAAACCAAATGCCATTTGCTAAAAATACTCATTCAAATTATTTATGGATAAACATAATCAAACTTGGATTGAAATCCCCACATCTCACGGAAACATGGTGGGACTTGAGTAGTAGAGAGAAGTCCATGACAAATGCTGGACTTGAGGTTTCTATTCAGAAAATAGAGGAGCTTGCCCTGTGGGGATCTCCTGCCCCAAATTCATTTTAGTTCCCACCTTGCACACTGCATCATCATGCCTTTGGCATCCTGTGGCTTCATGGGGCATCTGCGTGTGGTACAAGGACAAGCAACCAGGTGTATCCCACCACTAGGCCTAGGGTGTCACAAGCAGTGAGTGACACGTCCTGGACTAAGTCCAATTATAAAACAACCTGGGGACTTCCGAGACTTCCGAAACAGGCGTTAATTTTCATTATGACAGTGATCTCTTGAGTTTCTTACTTGTGATTGTTCAAGTTGCCAGAAGCATTAGTTCTTGTTGCAAATTGCTTGTCTTTAAAACAATTTTTTTCCCTTTAATTTAGAACAGGTCAAAGCACCCTAAAATACCTCAAATCTGTTGGCCGCTTTATAATTACAAAGTCTAGACCAAGTTACACTATTTAAAATATAAATGAATAATACATCTGAACCGACAGCTGGTATGCCAAGTTGTAGCCCGAGGCTGCTTTAAGATGGTTGAAATGCAGTATAATGTAAATGCTTGGAAGTGAAGGACTATTAATTGAAAGCCAGACTGATAGTGAAGGGGGTGGCATTATGGATAAGGTGACATTCAGGCTAACCATATGTAGTATATCATCTACAGTGGGTATCTTAAATGTTTATCATAGACATTTTTAATTCCAAATCTGGAAATGAGCCTTCTAATTATTAACAGAAGTGTCTTACATTAATGAAAAATCTTAAAGGTGGTACACATTTTTTAAATCCTTTTTTTGCCACAAAAAAAAATCTAGGGGAAAATATAATCTACTTTTTAAAATATACTCAAAATGAAATAGATTTTCTTTTTATTTATAATATTTACTTCATCATAATTAAATGAATTGAGCCTGACGTGTTTAAATATGGTTGCCTTTCTCCCTCCCCCACCTCTCCCTGCCTCTGTGCACCGACAGGCAGCAAACATGAAAAGCATTTACTTTGTGGCCGGATTATTTGTGATGCTGGTCCAAGGCAGCTGGCAGCGTTCCCTTCAGGACACAGAGGAGAAGTCCAGGTATTCAATCTTTAGACTTGAACTAACATAGCACGATGGTTATAATACGGCCTGTGAAAACTATGATTTGTGAACAGGTCTCAGTAACTGAGAGTAAACACTCAGTACAATTTTAAAAAGTTTAAAATATCATTGTGATAAAGTTGTTTCTGGAGTATAGATCAGAGTATGTTGTTTCGCAACCAAAGGAGTAGGCTATGTTGGAAAATGTGTTACATGGGAAATTATAGCTTGTTGAAATCTTCAGCTGATCCTATCTATCCATTCATTACTCACACACTGCATAGTAGATTATTTTAATTATTCACACCAACTTTTTCTTTTTTTATTCCTTTTTAAAAAATAACACTGTTTCTTACTAATTGTAAAAGTCATACATGTTCATGATACAAAATATGCAAAAAATGTTATGTATGTACTGTATATAGAATATATCTCAGATCATTATACAGCTTCATATTATGCCTTTTATCTTAGCATTGTATTGTTAGCTCTTTTGCATAGCATTACAAATATCTATTAAATGTATGATATTTAATAGCTGCATACTATTTCATCTCATAAATGTACAATATTTATTTAGCTATTCCTCTTCTATTGAACACTTGAGTTCTTTACATTTTCCCACAAAGAATGCTGCAAATAACTTTTCTCCCTACATTTTTTTACTCTTTCCTGAGGCTAGATTTTTGGTACTAAAATTACTGTGTCAAAGGGTTTGAATAAGTTTAAGTCTTTTATATCTTGCCAGCTTGCTTTCCAGAAAAATCATACACATGCACACTCCCATCAGCCTTATAGAAATACCCCTTTCATAATACCTTCCCCCATATTTAATCTTTGCTATTTTGACAGGTGAGAATAGTATCTCAATTTTATTTCTGAGTATTAACACTATTGAATATTTATCCATATTTGCCATGGCAAACAACTGTTGATTACTGTCATGTGGATTATCCACTACACAGTTTGAAATTAGCAAGTGGGCTTTTTCTTGGCATTCTTTAAATTTTTAATTGTCTTTCTCTTTCATCATCAGCTATCATGTAACCAGGTAATGGAACTACATTTTTATATTAACACATGCAAACAAAATTCAGAACACAGATCAGCTGCCCAAATGATTTGGGATTCTTCACTCTTTTAAAATAGTCAAGTCATTGCTCTCTTCTATCATTACTAGCAGAATCATAAGTACATTAACTACTTTAAAAAACTATTTATTTGATCTTATTTCAGTAAAGAGGAAGCCAGTTAAAAATCTGCTACCAGGATTCAGAATCAGAGTGTATTCAACTCTAACAAAACTCTGAGATTCCCGTGGCAAACAAGGTGTCTCTCGTATCAACTGAAATGCTCAAGGCACCTGCCTTTCAATTTCCTGTGGTCTTGTGTTTTCAAGATGCTTCTTGAGTGAGTCCACTCAAGAAGAGACTTAGTTGCACCCATCACTGTTTTCACAGCTCGTTCCCAGCTCCCCAGGCAGACTCGCTCAATGATCCGGATCAGATAAATGAAGATAAGCGCCACTCCCAGGGCACGTTCACCAGTGACTACAGCAAGTATCTGGACACCAGGCGTGCCCAGGATTTCGTGGAGTGGTTGATGACCAGCAAGAGGAACAAGTGAGAGTCTAAACCTAGCCCCAAATTTGCACACAAATGTATTACTTAACTATGTCTAAAATATCTCCTGACTTTCATTATGTTATCATGCTCATCAAATAGGGCATATAAGCTCTTTCAGCTTTGATGACTTCAAGGTTGATGATGCTATCCTTCATATTATGCCTCTGAAAGTCCCACTTCTCACCCTGAAAATGCCTTACCCACCCTGTAATGAAACGTAGATTTTAAATTATTTTCCCCACTGTGGTCTTAGCAATATTTACTCTCTTACCCATTTTCTATTAAAATTGAAAGCTGACTTTTTTAGACCTGAATGGTTAGGAATCTATTTTTTGACCAAAAGATAAGAGCAAATTCAACATTCCCTTGTAGGGTTCAAACTCATGACTGTAATCACATTTAAAGTAACCCCTAGCCAAGTTAATCATGGTAAGGAATGGAAACAGATGCAGTCATTTTCTTGTAGAATACAATCCAAGATACACATTTAAAATTATAACCTAGCTGCACCGCATAAAGAGAGAAGAAGGCAAATAAGAGCACAAGCCCTTCGTAAGGCATACATTTTAATGTTGGATTTTCGTTGACAGTGTTGGGTTTTACGATGCATGTAGGCTACTGAAGGAAATCTTCCACAAGGGTTTCACAGAGATGGTGGAATTTCACAATTTCTTTGGAGAGTGGCCCACAGGGGAAGGGAGTTGTGCATACAAAGTAGCTGAAGGAATCTAAATTATCAGGATAAGGACATAGATTTGCCTGGAGAGAGAGAGAGAGAGAGAGAGAGAGAGAGAGAGAGAGAGAATGAATATGGGTCAGCAGGAAGAATTGGGGAGACAGAGTGGTTTACCAAAAGTTCTTAAAGTGGAGGGCATGACAGGAAAGATGGTGGTCATGGTCAGAGCAGACACTGGGAGAAGTCCTTGTTAGTGACTAAAGGCATGGCCATTGGTGAAATAAGAGAAATCACAAATTTGACAAAAAAGAAAACAATTATCCTCATTTCTGGAAAGGGAATGCTACAATTTGGTAATCTAATGTAAAATAATCCTCACTCTCAGGCGATTTCTGTTGTGTGTTTAAGATGAAACCTTCCAGGGGTAATAGATCCAGGAGGGCAACTGGTCAACCACCTACACAGATCACATTTGAGGATGATATGGGGTCATCATCTTAGCTTTCCTCGCTGCTGTCCCATCACATGTTTCCTTTCATCCATTATCACGTGGTCCTTTTGATGACATTTTGAGATGGTCCTTAGCTTTCCCTTGACTCATTTAACTATGTCCAATCCCGTAAGTATTAACAAACAGCTGCCTTGTCTGCAAGCTGCATAGCACATTGGAGAGTCCACATACACTGAGGCTGAAGTAAATGCAACAGTAATAACCAATGGCACAGATAAGCAGAAGAGGTGGAAATGGGTGTGCTGAGTGGGCCAATGCTCCCCTTAACTGCTATTATCTCTCTCCCATCAACCTTCCATTCAGATAATTCATGAAATTTCAGGAAGAGTCTCCTAACTACCCTCATCTCCTAAATCTCCCTAAGCCTCTTCAACCCCAAGCTGCCACTACTTTTAGGTGAGAACCATATTGCTAAAGAGACAGATCTTCAATGTAACGTTCACATTTCCTTCAGGAATAACATTGCCAAACGTCATGATGAATTTGAGAGACACTCTGAAGGGACCTTTACCAGTGATTTAAGTTCTTATTTGGAAGGCAAAGCTACCAAGGAATTCATTGCTTGGCTGGTGAAAGGCCTAGAAAGGCAAGAGTAAGTCTGTACTCTCTTATTTAACTTTATTTTTTATGTTTGCATGATGTTGAAAACTTACACTACAGTTATCTATTTATTGATTTGAGTTACAGAAGCAATTAGTATAGTCTCGCAAAGTAAGGAAATAACTCCTATTGGTGGGAGACAATCTACAAGAATTTAATATGTTTTATCTGTAGTAGCAAGTATTAATGATAGAGTCAGACAGGTGGTATTTTTATCCCACATTAGAATTGTGTTATAATTAAGCTATTAATTTGTCAATCCAAGACACTTTTGAGAATAAGGTGCTATTGAGAACTACATCAGGATGATAAGCTTAAACTAGAAAAACTAGGGATAAGGAAAAAAGAAATAATGCTGAAAACTTAAAGTTTGACGTTAAGTATTTACATATGGGATCAACATATATTTGTGTTACTGTTTAGCTAATAATCTGATAAAGACTGAAAGGTATTAAACTTAAGATGTTTAATGAAATGACACTCAAAATATAAATATGTGCAAACATCCATATATTTAACAATATCCCCATTTTTTATGGGACTGTCATATAAATAGCCATTAAAGTTTCACAGCTGAAAATGAGACTAAGCCCTTTAGGTACCTTCTTGGATCTTACCACAACCAAACAGACCCCTGAACCATCTCATTTTCTCTTGGCCATTTTGATTGACATTTGAATTATGAGAAGCAGGAAATTCATGTTCAACTCAATTTTTTGTGAGATTTAAAACAAGCTCACTGAGACTTGGAGAAATCTTAAGACAAAAGGGATTGTGTTACTATTTAGCTAATAACCTGATATTGTCACTGCTTTTTTAAACATTGATGACCCAATTTACAAAATCAGTGGTAAAATAGTCACTGATACTTGAGGATATTTTATAATATTTTAAAGGGGCACCAAAAAATGCTGCTAATTAAACTAATAAAAAAGAAAATCTAATATAGATTAAAGTTTAATGCCTTACTACTGCACTTTGCAAGGCTGTTCTAATAACTACAAGTTTTACATTTTTCTGAATTTTAAACAAAGTAATAGTCTCAATAATACCTTCTGTGTTGCCAATACACTAAAATCTCTGGAGCAGCTGGACCACTGCACAAGGCAGGAAGTCATACAGGCTGGGTTTCACATCCTGCTCTGCTCTTCACTACCTCCAGATGGTCCATTCTGACATGCACCCGTTCATGCAGGTTCCCACAGTCGGCCCTCTGTAAATACAACGTCCTGTTTTCTCAGTGACCCGCACACGTTACCGGTGATATGCAGTCAGAAAGCCTTTATTTAAAGCCTTTACCCAAATACCGATTTTTATCCCCCTCGTCCTCAGCCTCCCAGAAGCCATTCCTGAAGCGCTCCGCCGCAGACATGCCGAAGGCTCTTTCTCTGATGAGATGAACACAGTTCTTGATAATCTTGCCACCCAGGACTTTATAAACTGGCTGCTGCAAAACAAAATTACCGACAGGTGACTGCATTTTAGTGCATTCTGAAAACCATCAAAGCTTTCATACATTGCATCATACAGCTACAGGTTGTTCCTTGTGTGGGGAGGGGAGTCTTTGCTCTCTTGGTAGATAAGCAAAAGTATGACTCATTGAAGAATACATCGTTATATTTGTTTTAGATAATTACACTTTTACTCATTCACCCACTTACTCCAAAAATATTTCCTGAGTGTCAATTAAGGGACAGGGCATTAGGAACACAGATAAGAATAAAACATGGAAATATACATCATTCACGTGGTAATGTGACATTCTATATTGCTATGTATTTTGAATTTTTAGCACAAATAAATTTGGTATTGTATACTTAATTTAATAAGGATAGTAATAAAAATCAAAACACCAAAAGTAACCACTTATCTTGATGGGTTATAATGGCTTTTTATAACTACTTATATACTTTATATTCTTTGATCGGGGAACTTTAGGATGTCATCTTTGAATGCAAATATTTGAAAAATTCAAAAGACTAAGGGATTCATAAGACAAAAAGATTAATAAACAACTTTTACCAAAATAAATCTTTAAAATATTTCCCGGATAATTTAACTACATCATCTGAGTATGATAGCTCTGTTATATGACTGTCTTTTTCTTTTATCTTTAGGAAGTAAGTATGTCACTACTCAAGATCATCTTCATAACATCACCTACCAGCCACATGGGATGTTTGAAATTTTAAGTTCTTTAAATTTAAGAGGTGTATTCTGAAGCCATGTTGCTTTGCATGCCAATGAATAGATTGTCTTTTAAGGTTGTGTTGCCAAAAGAGTATAAATGGAATAAACCATTGTCAAACTATTGCTAAAATATCAGCTTTAAAATATAAAAGTGCAAAGTCTCTTATTTTCTTCTTATTTTGGATGAAGTACACTAACCTGCTTATAGTTAGCAATGAAATTTGTTTTCTATGATATAATTTGTACATGTAAATTATTCCAATCACAGCATCTCTGCATTAAAATAAGGATTGGGCTGGTAGTCACCGTGGTGAAACTGGAAAGAAAACTTTCTTCTTGAAACTTTTGTCATAAAAATGCTCATCTTTCAATATATCAAAGACATACTTAAATAAAACCTTCAAGCTTCTTTACTGGTGTCTGTTTTCGCTTCTTCCTGCCCCCACTCCTTCCAAACATCTCTTCTTCCTGAGCCTGAAGTCCACAACCCAACTCTGGCACCCAGGCATTGCTTCATGTTGTTAACATTTTCAGCCAACGTTGCAAAATCATGATATTTCATATAAATGCATTGTTTTCTGGCTTCTCTTGAAAAATTAGGACATCAGGCAACATTAGACCCACAAAACAAATCTCTTCTGGAGAGGAATACCAGCTGCCTCCTTTTGAAGAGTCACAGCTCATTATTGTGCCCCCTACACACACACACACACACACACACACACACACACACACACACACAAACTGTACACTTATATGTGCTCATATACCCACACCCATGTAATGTACACAGTAGGCACTTTCCCCTGGCCCACTTTACTTACGCATCTCACTTGCCTGGCACCTGCTGCCATTTAAGAAACCATCATGCCCTGTACCCTATCTCCCCATCCTGCACTGTCCATTATCTTGGGTCAGTCTGATGTCAATTGCCATGCCAGGCACAATACTAGAGGCTCAATGCACAAAATTCGTGCAAGGAGCTCAGCCCCCGCCGCTGCTGTGGCTTCATCTGGAAGGTCGTCCAGAAGGATGTCTGGTCTAATTAGCATATTAGGCTTTTATTATTAGAGATAATCAACATATAACATTGTTTAAGTTGTACAATGAGCAAATTTTATACATTTATTTATTGCAATATGATTATCACTTTAGTTTTAGCAAACCTATCAGGTCACGTAATGATTATTTCTTCAGGGCATGAGAACATTTAAGATCTAGTCTTCTAGCAAATTTTAAGTAAATAATACAGTATTGTGGATTTTAATTGCTATGCTCTGCATTAGATGGCAGAATTTACTCATCTTCTAGTTGCAAGTTTGTACCCTTTGAGAATGTCTCCCCAATTCCCCCACCCTTAGGCCCTGGTAACCACCATTCTACTCTCTGTTTCTATGAGTTTGGCTTTTTAGATTTCACATATAAGTGATATTATACAATATTTGTTATTCTCTGTCTGGCTTATCTCACTAAGCATAATACCCTCAAAGTTCATTCACGTTGTTGGTAAACAGCAGAATTTCCTTCTTTCTCAGGGCTGAGCTGACAGAGCAAACTGACAGGAAAATCAATAAAATCTGATAAACTCAATCAACTAAATACACTTAACATTTATAGTATATTGCACCTAGGAATAATAAAATGAATATTTTAAGTACACTTTAAATGTTTACCAAGATTGACTTATGCTGGATCAAAAATCTTCAATAAATTTCAATGATTGAAATTATTTAGAGTATGATCTTTGACCCAGTGGAATTAAGCTAAAAATTAAAAAAAAAAGATACCTTACATATTCACAACTGCTTGAAACTAGGCAATCACTTCTATATAACCCATGGGTCAAAGAAGAGATCATAGTAAAATAAAATTAAATACTTTTGAATTCTATGATAATGAAGATATAATAAATACAAACTGGAGATACAACTAAAGCAGTGCTTAAGGGTAAAAGATAGCTTTAAATACATTTGTTAGAAAAGAAGAAATTAGAAAAACAATAGCTTAACTTTTACCTCAAAAAACTGAAAAAAAAGAACATCAACTCTCAAAAAGTAAACAAGAGGAAATAAAAAAGATAGGAGAAAAATAATGAAATACACAAAAATTGGCAATAAAAATGAAGAAAGCCAAAAGTTTGTTCTTTGACCAGATTAGTAAAATTAATAAGTTCCTAGCAATACTCGACAAGAAAAAGAAAAGAGAGAAAAAGTTACCAGTATCCTATATAATAAAAGACTAATATGCAAATCGACCAAACTGCAGAATGACCAGTTGGCAGGGGATGGGGCCGGTGAGCAGGCTGTGTCAGGCCAGCCAAGGCGCATGCCAGCAGCCAGAGGGGAGGGAACAGCCTTGCGGGGGAGGGGAGGCTGCAACCAGTGGCAACGGCGGAGGGGCAATAGGGGGCCCAGCACCATCCTCTGATAGGCCCACCTGGTCGCTTCTCGCAGAAGGAGGCCAGGCGGCAATGGCAGGGTGATAGGGTGGCACCATCCCCTGATTGCCTGTCCAGTCACTCCTGCAGAGGGAGGCCAGACATCAGTAAGACATCCCCTGAGGACTCCCGGACTGTGAGAGGGCACAGGCAAAACTGAGGGACCACCCCCACCCCAAATTTTCGTGCACTGGGCCTCTAATATATAATAAAAGGGGAAAATTCTAAAGATTTTACAAACAATAAAAGTATAATAAGAACATACAGGGGTGGACAAAAGTAGGTTTACAGTTGTTCATACGGAAAAAATACATGTGGGTTATGATTATTACAATAGCTTTATTAACTCTGTGTTTAGCATACTCACAAACTATAAAGCTACTCTTGCCTACATCTGTGCTGCATAAAAGTGTATGCCTTACAAATTTGGCAATTAGATGAAATGAACAAACTCTTTAAAAAATATTACTAAAATAGACACAAATAATAGGAAAATCTTAATAGTCCTCTTTGTACTCTCAAAGTTGGATGTGTTATTTTTAAAATTTTCCAGAAAGAACTTCAGGCCCAGATGGCTTAACAGGTGAATTATTCTAAACATTTAAGGAAGAAAAGACACCAACATTACATAAACTCTTCAAAATAAGGAAAAAATAAGGAATATTTTCCAGCTCATTTTATGAGGCCAGGATAATATTGATATAAAAATCTAACAAAGAATTTATAGAAAAGGAAAAGACCAATCTGATTAATGGACAGAGGTGAAAAATCCTATACAAAACATCAATAATCAAATCTAGCAGTATATAAGAAAAATATAACAATACAAACATGGTGCATTCTAAGAATTTCTGGGTGGTTTATTATGTTTTACAAATCAATATACTTCACAACACTAACAGAAATAAACAGAAGAAAATTAATATGCTTGTTTCAATAAATGTAGCAAACACACCTAATGAAATTCAAGACCCATTAACATTGTGTTAAACCCTCAGAAAATAATAATAAAGTTAAAATCTTTAACTACTTTGGGTAGAAAAAAATAATTTGTAGGAACAATAAATCAAAATTAGGACTTTATAAAAAGTAATAAAATAGAACAGCACTAGCCAACCTAAGCAAAGAATAAAAGTAAACAATACAGGGCTGAGCAGAGTTACACCTGTGAGTACACAAAACACAGAGTTTATTCCTGTATTATTATTTCTTAATTATTGTATTATTTATTTGTATTACATCTATAAACCTACTTTTTCCAGCCTTATATATAAAATAAAATTAATTGGGAAATAACCATTGAAACAGGAGAATTAAAACAAATTTGAGACTGCTGAAAGTGCTGAATAAAAATATTTTAAAATCTAAGAGTTATGGATACAATTTTTAAAAATTGTCACTAGTAGAGATAAAAAGTTTTAAAAAACTGATTTCCAAAAAAGAACTATTCAAAAGTATTAAAGAACCAACTCGTAAAATGGTATAGATCCAGATGGTTTCGCATGGAACATCTATCAAAATTTCAAAGAGTGGGTAAATAATATGTTTCATAAATTATTCCAGAGGCTAGGGGAAATAATGAGAAGAATGACCTAATTCTTTTAATAAACTGAGTATAACATTGAAGTCTACACTTGATAAAGATATAAGAAACAAAAAGAAAAGTATGGGCTAATCTCGCTTATGGATCTTGATTTTGAAATCCCCAAAAATAATCAGCAAATAGAATTCAACAGCATATTAAAAATATTACTACACCATGACCAAGTGTAATTTATTCCAAATTACCAAGGATGTTTCAATATTAGGAAATTTATTGATGTAATTAGATCATATTAAGAGATCTAAAAATTTATTTTATTATTATCTCCACACATATATGTATTTGTCTGTACAGCTATGTATAATTATGACACCCAATGTCATTGATAGGTTCTGTGCCTTTAAACGAAAAAAAAAAAATACAATAAAACTAATTTTACCGCAGGCTAATTAATACAAACAAGAGTTAAGTTCCTCTGGCATCTCATCGATGTTATAACAAAACAACATTGAAAAAAACAATATTATTTAAGGACTTGCTGTAAACACTGAATGAGGAGGAGGCTTTAGAGGCTGGAGGGGAAACAGAAGGTGTAGTTTGGTCATAACAAAGATATCCAGTTGGCTTCCGCATCCATCCCTACCCGACACGAACCCACTAGAACTTGTCCCACAGAACAATGATGGCGATGTACTGACAGTGGATTAAGAAGAGACGAAAAGAAATGAGGGGTACAGATAACAAACCACTGTGGTCTCTGTGGTCTTTCAGGTTTTTCCCAAGCGAAGTGTCCTCATACATAAGAAGGGCATAGGAGCAGTATGGTTGGTTGAAAGCGGGGTAGGACTTGACTTTGAAAATGTATTATATAAAATTGAAAAATGATATACTTACTAATTGTTCAGATGGAAAAGAGGGAAAGGGGCTGATTGGTAGAATTCAAGAATTTGCTGTTAGCTGGTTTAATGTGTCAGCTGATTCGTTCAGAAGAGGTGCCTGGAGAACAAAGTGGTATCTCCTCCCAGCCTGAGCAGACTACATGTAATACAGAACAGGAAAAGGTGAGTATTCAAACTGAAATTGCACTCCCTTCAAACTGCACTCTCTTTCAAACAGAGAGAACTGAGAAAAAGAGGGCACAGGGGAAAAAATAGCATCTGTCCTTGGCTAACGTGTCTAGAATGTAGGTAACAAAAAACAACCGAAGAATAATGCAGTTTCAGAAAACTTCATAGGCAGAATATGAGTTTACACCATCACTTTGCTGGATATTAATTCAAAAGTTTTACTCTTTTTTTCCCCAGGGAAATTATAGGTTCCTGCCAAGACAGAGAGAGCTTTTGCTTTTCCCTCAATGCTTTTGAGTGATCCCTCTGACTTTTCCAACAATCACAATTTCAATTTTGATGTTTGAAATCATTTCCATCTGACATCTGGAACAAGCACATGACATTTCTAGGAAACTAGCTTTTTCCCCCAAGAAAGATACATTTATAGTAACACATCTTTCCTGAAAATTCATGGCGCTTCAGATTCTTAATATTCTACCCCAGCTAGAGAAATTGAACATAGAACAGTGACAGATCAACGTGGCAGAGCAGAGAGATGTGCTTTAAAATCAGGCAGACTGGGCTTGAATATCAGCTCTGCTGGTGACTGGTCATGCTGCTTCGCTTCTTCAAGCCCCAGCACAATGGGGATAATAATTCCTACCATTGGTTTTGTTGTGACACGTAAGTAAGATAGCCCATTCCAAGTTCATAGTGCAGTGCCTGGCACATAAAAATCTTTCAATACATGAAATCCTGCATTACATAACATATTTTAAAACAATTGATAAGCAGTTAAGGTTAGCAATAGTCTGGTGAAAACCCACTAGTTTTGTTGTGAATTTGGATGATGGGAACATAGTACTAAGAAACATTTATAAATCCAAAAATGATCTATTAAATAAAACCATGAAGTTCAAAACAAGTGCAGATATTTTCACAAGTCAAGTTGTGTTCATTTCTTGTGGCTGCTATAACAAATTACTGTAAACTTATTGTTTAAAACCACACACATTTATTACTTCACAGTTTTGCAGGTCAGAAGCTCAACATGGGTTGTAATAGGCTGAAATCAAAATGTTAGCAGGGCTACACTCCCTCCAGGGGCCGTAGGGAAAATTTCATATCCTTGCCTTTTCCAACCTCTTAGCGACTGCCTGCATTCCTTGGCTTGTGGCCTCTACCTCTATATTCCAAGTGTATGTCTCTGATCTCCGCTCCCATCATCCTATCTCTTTTCTCTCTGACCCTAATCCGCCTATCTATCTCTTCTAAGGACCCTTGTGATCACTTGATTCAACCTGGATAGTCCTTATCACAAGATCATTAAGTTAATCACATCTGCAAAGTCTGCTTTTCCATTTAAGTTTACATAATCACAAGTCCTGGGGTACAGATGTGAATATCTTTTGGGGGGTCCTTATTTAGCCTACCCCAAAACCCAAGACACATTATACAGATATGGCATGTAGAAAGTAGCAATTTGACAGTGAAAGGCTTCAGATTTATTGTAGAACATAACTTAGGCCAGAAACAAAAAAAAAAGGAACTGATATAATTTAAAAAGCAAATATGATACTGGGATAAGACAAGAAGAAATTTTTAAAAAATATATATTTTTATTGATTTCAAAGAGAAAGGGGGGGAGAGAAACATCAATGATGAGAGAGAATCATTGATCAGCTGCCTCCTCCATGTTCCACACTAGGGATCAAGCCCCCAACTCAGGCATGTGCCCTGACTAGGAATCAAACCATGACCTCCTGGTCCATAGGTTGACGCTCAACCACTGAGCCATGCTGGCAGGGTAGACAAGTAGAAATTTTTGCTATTATTTGCAGCTGATTAGAACTTGAGCAGAAATACCATGAACAGTTTTATATAGTGAGCTACGGAATAAACTCTAAGGAGAAAAACTTTAAATTAAAAAAATCCTTATAGAGGGAGAACAAAATAAGTCTTCTGAAAAATAAAGGAATTGCAACTGTGTAGTTTGGGGAGGGGGAGAGAAATAGCAGGAATCTTAATGATTAATTGCAACAGTATGGAGTGTGGGCCAGAGATAATTAGTAGGAAAGGTTGACCGTGTACTCACCATATTCAGAGAGGGAGAGAGAGAGAGAGAGAGAGAGAGAGAGAGAGAGAGAGAGAGAGAGAGAATGGGGCACACTGCAGTGCAAAGATGGGCTTTTAAAAAAGGAAGTTCTTGACCATGAAGATCAGACTATCAAGGGAAGCTGTGTGATCTCCATCCTTAAAGAGCTTTAAAAATAGTATAAACAGCCATCTGCACAAGATGATTTATGCATTGACCTTCAGGAGGCGGGCCCAGATCAGCTCATGAAGTCCCTTCCAAGTGTGGGATTCTATGATTTAATCAGTATGTGATTTTTCTCAGCTCCACATTTTGTGAGATAACCAGCAGATGGAAGCCACAAATTCCCCAACATCATACCAAAATCATGGTTCCTCACACTGGTAGGGCCCGGTCAAGCTTGCCAAATTGGCATCAGTTGTAAAAATCATTGAAGGACCCACCTCAAACATTTATTTATCTCCTTGTAGGTGTCTGGACCACCCATGTCCACAAAATACAGATAACCCGTATCTTGATTCGTGTGCACTTAGCTTTGATTTAGCCTATGAGGAAGTTACATATGTTAGAATTATTTGTCTGGTTTTGAAATCTGAGGCTGCAGCTCTCAAAAACATTAATAGAGATTTACAGGCCCTGGTCTAAGCAGAAATGAGGCTGATCGGACACTTTGCTCTGAAAAGATTTGCAGCTCACTTGGGATTCAGTGTTTCTCACTTAGATAACAGATACGGTCTCTGTGTGTATTCATTTGCTGATTGAACAAATACTTGAGCACTGACTGTATTCTAGGCTATGCACAAAGCATTGGCATGCAACAGTGAGGCTGACCTTCCTCAGGGAGCTTAGAATCTCCTGAGAGAGACAAGCAAATTAACAGACGGTTTGGATACAGAGTGATAAAAGCTATAATGGGGTTGGAGACACAGGTGGAAGAACCAATTCAGCTGGAGCAAGGGGTGGATGAATAGAACCTACTGGGGGAGGAGGGTGCTGGAAGAGTATTTCTTGAAGAGAAAACAGCCTGGCTGAGAGGCTGGCAGAATGCCATGGTACCACAAGGCAGCGTCTTTGGGTATGGCTCGAGCATGGAAGGTGGAGGACGAGGGTGAAGGGGGCATGGGAGGAGGCAGAGAGCGAGGGAAAGTCGGCGTGAGGCTTGGGAGATCACGAGAAGCTTCACAGGCCACGCTAAGAATTTGGACTCGATGTGAAGGTCATGAGAAGCCACTGAAAGATATAGATCAGTTATGTTCTGCAAAAGATGTATTAGTCCACTTGAATTCAGGAGAAAAAAAATTACATTTGCTTCAGCAAAAAGAAGTTTATCGGAGGGCTGTTGGGAATATAAGGAGTCCAAGGAGAAACTAACCGAACATCCAAGCTTAGCAAACAGCTAAGGTACTTGTCAGGGGCAGCAGAGCCAGGGACGGGCGCCCCGGGCGCTTCATTCAGCGCCCACTGCTGCTCCTTGGGCTTCATCCCCTTCACGTGCTCTTTCTGTTTCTCCAGTTCTATTAATGGTCGCCCAAAGCTCCTGAGTTTTAAGCTCACCCAGGATAGAACGACCCAGTTTTCTCAGTCCTGAATCCAAAGGGCCAATACGCAGGCCACCTAGGCCCAGCTGGAGCCTGGGAGCTCACCTCTGAAGAGGAGCAGAGGTGCATGGTAACAGGGCACCTGTGCTGAGGCCACTTGGATGGGAAGGAGGGCTTGTTCCCAGAAATGGAAGGGCTTCTTTGCAGATTCGCCCGTGGGTCCTTGCAGCCACTTAGCTGACTGATGGAAAGCCTGGAGGTAGCGCCAATGGGGAGGTGATTGCACGTGTGAGCTTCTACCTGGGGCCAATGAGGAGCGTTGAAGCCTACACTGACCCCGGGAACTACACAGCCACAGTAGCCACAAGGCCAGGAGAGCTCTGGGCTGCCATAAGGCTCCATCATCCTGAAAGCAGTTTCCAGGACTGAGTTCTTATTCAAAACTATAACTCCCGGCAGAGTCTACTCTCACCCATGAATTTTCAGTCAGCATTCTCTTACTTAAATTGTTCTTTTATTTCGTGTTATTTTAAAATGTCTGACAGGTTGGCATGAATGTCTACAACTCTAATTTCTTACATTGTTACTTAGGATCATTATACAGGCTACCATTTATTATATTCTCGAAAACATTAAAATCATATTATCAGTATGACAAAATTTTCCTTAAATTAGTGCTGAAATGGGAGGTATAAGTCTTTTTCTTAATGAATAATTTACCTCCCTGGAGTCTCCTTCTGTTTTAAATTTCTGCCAATAGATGCTGCATTAAGCAATATGTATGCAGTTATCTGTTTTGCCACTAGATGGCACCATGTGTCTTTCCTTCTGATTTTATCTCAAACTGGCTGTTTAGCAATGGGATTTGCTTTTGTTTGTTTATTGTTTTCTAAAGAGTTAATAAACCTTTTCTTGAGTAGCCTTCATGTCATTAAGTATTTGTAATACTGCCTTTAATTGTATACTAAGTTTCTATATATGCTACACTATGTTTTTAGGTACTTTTGTTATTTTTTCTTTCAATCCAAAACCATGCTGTTTCAATAGTCTTAGTTTTATAACACATTTTAATATTCACTAGACCAATATTACCCCTCAGTAATGTCTTCAACTTTAAAGTCTTTCTTATCTGTTAATTTATCCACATGATGTTGGGCTCATTTAATCATTTTATTTCAATCCACTGGCACTTTTATTGGAATTGCCTAAAAATATAACAATATATGTAGAAGTTAATTTGGAAGAATGTTAAAACTTTGCAATATTTATTTTCCTCATTAAAATAGATGCTTTTTAACCAGTAATGTAGACAAGAATATATTCAGAGTTTTTGGCATGCACAAGTGTATGTGTGTGCATGTGTGCAGAATAAATGATTATATAGAGAGGGACACATTCAAATCCTATATAATAAAAGCGTAATATGCAAATAGACCGAACAGCCGAACAGCAGAATGACCATCCGACCATCTGGATGACCATCCGGGACCACGCTATGGCACCCACTGGCACCAGGCCAGCCAAGGCAGGTGCAATGCAATTTGTTGGGGGCCCAGCCATCGCCCATGATCGCCCCACAGAGGGAGGCCCAAGTCACTGGCCAGCGAGGTGATCAATTGGGGGGCTCCATGATAGTCCCAAAGAGGGGTGGCCCGGCCACCGACTGGTGGGCTGCAGTGGGTGGGCAGGGCCTTTCTCTGTGAGGGAAGCCGGTGCCGGCAGCCAGGGGAAGGAAGGCCTACTCTTGCATGAATTTCATGCATTGGGCCTCTGGTATTCTTTATAAAAAATGGGGGGCAGGGATTATAAAAAATGGGGGGCAGGGAACTTCTCCTGTTCAACTGAAGCAGACTGGCTAAATAAGTTGAATAATCTAAATGGAATACATACCTCACTACATATAATGATTTCAAATAATGACAAATTAGAAAATGCTCATATACAACATAATAACTTTGTTTAAAAAGACAAAAGAAAATAGATAATACAGTAACTCATCTCTGAGAGGTAGAATTATAAGTAAGTTGTATGTTCTTAACACTTAATGTATAACATGGTGACTATAGTTGATGCCACTGTATTGTAAATTGAAATGTGCTACCATAATTGAACTTCAATATTCTCAGCAAAAACGAAATAAAACAGTAAATACGTGAGGTTTTGGATGTGTTAATTAACCCTATGAGGGAATCCTTTCACAATATACACACATATCAAATCATCCCACTGCACACTTATATTTTTATTTGTCAATTGTACCTCAATAAAGCTTGGGGGAGGGAAGATTTTGGCTGAGACTTCAGCCTCATCTCCGTTTATGGTTGGGAAGGATATGCTTTCAATCTCACTCAGGTTGTTGGCAAACTCAGTCTCCTGAAGTTTTAAGACTGAGGGATTTGGTTTCTTGTTGGCTGTGGATTGAAGACCACTTTCAGCTCCTCCAGGCCCCATTGGGGTTTCTTAACATGGCACTTACTTCCTCAAAGCCAGCACCCAGAGAGCCTGGGGGAGGGCGGCTGCAGGGTGGAAGGGGTCAGTGGGAGAACAAGAGGGACATGTAATACTTGCAACAATAAAGTCCAGCTGATGTAGTTCAGTGGTTGAGCATGACCCATGAATCAGGGGGTCACAGTTCCATTCCCAGTCAGTGCACATGCCCAGGTTTCCTGCTCAATCCCCAGTAGGGGGCATGCAAGAGGCAGCCAATCAATGATTCTCTCTCATTATTGATACTTCTATCTCTCTCTCTCCCTCTCCCTTCCTCTCTCTGAAATCAATAAAAAATATATAAAAACAACAATAAAGATAATTTTTTTTAAAAAAGGGCACTACAGTCGTATATAAGAGAACCATAGATTCACATATATCTTATGACATTTGCATATTCTGTTGGTTGGTGTCTTCAGATGTGTTCATGGAAGGAGCTGGCTGTAGGATACTTCAGATAATTTATTTGATAGAATGAGGGAAATCTTATTGAGAAGGAAATATTTTAGCTGAGACCTCAAATGATGTGGGAAGATGAGGGTTGGGGAAGAAGGAACAGGAAGAAAGAAAATTAGCTATACCCACAGCAGAAAATATTATCATACCATTATAACATTGTGTTTTATTTGTTTCTGTGTCTGATTTCTCCATCATCCGTAAGCTATACAAATTATCTCAGAATCCTCTTCAATATCAATTACATAGTTGACACTCAGTAAATTTGTTTAATAAATTGATGGACTTTAAAGTAAATAAACAAAAAATTAACACAAATAACTTTATGGGGAAAATAACAGTATTTTGCAAAACAGAAAAAAAATTCAAATGGCAGTTTCACATCTTTTGAAATCTCTTTAATTTCTAGTTTAATAGAAGATAGCTGGATTCTCAAGTCTACTTCTACACTTAATCTGTTGTGCCATCATACATCATTGGGCCTCTGGAAAAACTCGACTGTACATGCATGAGACAAGAAGTGAAAACTGCAAATGACATCTTAATATTATTATGAAAATAGTTATGAGCTGAGAAAGGGCCTGGGGAACTCCAGGGGATATCAGGCCACACTTTGAAATTAATTACTTGGCTGGATTATTATTACTCCAAATTCTTTCCTCTCTCTTTGTTTTCTAACACTTATGATTCAACAAACTAAAAAATAATGATGAGGAGGATAACAACACTAGCATTGAACAATGGATCCTCATTGTCCACTTGCCTATGTGGAACAGCTGGGAGAACATTTTAAGCCAGACCTGGATGTCATTCTGGAGGTGACTGAATTTGTTGAAATCATCTACACTCCCACTCCACCACTGCCCTCAGTACTACTTGGGTATTTCTTACTATTCTTTGAAGCTAGTATAAGATCCACTCTTTCTAGTTCTACTCCTCTCATATTTCTTGGTAAGTTCACGATGCATGTAGACGATGCTCCTCATGTCTGTCCTCTCAGTTTCTTGCCCTCCCCTCTTCCAACGATCTTGTCCTTCCCTAGACCTTGGCCACTCATTCCTATGGAAATAACCTTGGACATAATAACTGCAAATCCTTGATTATATACATTTTAAACAGCCTACATTCTGATCAATAACTACCTTTTCATTCCCCAGCTCACTTCCTATACCCCACGTTCAACAACTCCTCAACTCCACAAATACCTCCATTCATTTCTTTTGGATCTTCACTCATTTCTCCCATTATCCAGTTTAAATTCCATGGTCACTTATCACTTCCTTAAATTTATTCTGCTCTTGCGTCATCAAACTCTCTCCCCTGAAGCCCAATGCTGGTTAAATTGAACATTATCCATACCCTATGCCTATGTTCAGAGACAGATGAACTCGCTTAGAGACCCAGATAAACATGTTTAGAGAAAAATCCACTGATGCCATCTATCTAGATGCCTGTCACTTACATTATGGGGGTGATTTACATTGTCCAACAATTATATTGTATTTCCTTAGATCATTTACACTTTTATTCTCCAAAGTGACTATGTCCTACCTTCTTCTCAAATTCCAACACCTCCTTCATCCTCATTCTCAGAGGATGACTTTGCTTCCTATGTAACTAAGAAAATTAAATCAATTAGAGGGGTCCCTTCACATCTACTCTCCCACCTACAAGTGTGCACATGCACCACTTCCCTTCTTGCATTATGGTTGATCCATTCATGTTCCAAAAGGCCAATCCCCCCAGTAGTGCACTAAACCCTATCCCCTCTAACTTACTCAAGCCATTGCTCCAGCAATTTCCTCTGTTTCTCCTGCCCCATCAATGTATTCATCTCTACTGGGTCTTTTCTATCAGCCTACACATATGCTTATATGTCTATTTTCACTGATTAAAAACTCTCTTCATCCTATTTCTCTCTCCAGTTCTTGCCCATTCTTCTCATTCCCTTAAAAACAACATTCCTTGAAAGATCTGTCTATACTTATCTCTAATTTATCTCCTCTGTTCCCTGTTGAACCTACTCTAATCGAAGTTTTATCAACATTATTTGTTTCTATCAAGCTTCCCCCAAAACTTCCATGGTGATAAATCCAATAATTCATTCTCAGTCCTCATCTTCCTTGATTGTCAATATGTGATATGACTGTTCACTCTTTACTTCTTCCAAAACTTTTTACCTGGTGTCCAGAACACTGCTCTCCTGGTTTGCTTGTTTGTTTGTTTGTTTGTTTTGTTTTGTTTTGTTTTTCCTGTAGGACTGCTATGAGGGCAGAAGGCAGAAGAGTGGTGGTTAAACTAGAATTATACAGATCTCTATAGTCATTAAGAGATCGGGTTAGAGAGAATAGTCAAACAGAGATGACTAGAGAGGCACATCTAAGATTGAAGGAGAGAAGCTGGCATTTGCATGAATCAGTAGGAGGACATTGACCCTAGGGAGATGGCCCATGTGGGCGGGTAGATATTAGCATGTAGAACACCAGATCTTGAGAATCAGGGATTCGGGTAAAGGGCCAAGGGATGCAGTAATGATAGGAAAGGGTAAAGATAAGTTTACAGTAGTAGGAACCCCAACTCCATCTTGGTAATCAGATTGTACTAATAATAACACCATTCGTATATTTACTACCTAACTTGTCCGAATTGCTTTTAAGTTTATTGTTTCTTCACAATATCCCTAAGAATAACAGCTATTTTTATCCCAAGTGTATGGATGAGAAAACTAAGGCTTGCAGAGGCTGAAACAATTGTCTGAAATTATACTGAGCATAGCAACAGAATTGAGACTAGAATCCAGATCCACAATAACCAAGAAGCAGTGCCTGGGCAGCAACAACCAGGGCCCTAACAGAAGTCCCAGGCAGCAGAGTCAGAAGCTTCAGATGGCTAATTCCAGAAAGACCAGGGAATCAACATCACATCTTGAGACTAGGTGCCAGGTATTGGTGGGTGCAGGGATTGGATGGGAACAGTGATACTGACAATCAGCCGGAAGAGGCATTTCCTTGTTGCCAGAACTCAAATAAAAGTAGATAGACCGAGCTGAGCACAGGTGGGTGGGGTCACCTGACTGAGAGGGTGGGGTGGATGCGGAGGAGGCTAAATCATTTCTGATAATCATCCCAGAGAATAATAAACCCAAAGTTCATGTGGAAGATCTGATGCTTATCTCCTTGAATTCTTGGACCTCTGGACTGAGGAAGAAGCAAATATTTTTATATATCTTAGTGGAATGGCCATTTGATATGATTGGGGCTAACCTAAGGATGGAATGGGTGGGTTTTTTTCTGCATCTAACTAATCATCCTATGGATTTTAAACAATTCATGGAAAATGGGTAATTCTTAAAAAGTGGAGTAAAAGAACTGACAGCCAGGCCTAAGTGGTTTGGCTCAGTGAGTAGAACATTGGCCTGCGGACCAAAGGGTTCCAGGTTCGATTCTGGTCAAGGGCATGTACCTCAGTTGCAGGCTCCTCCTCGGCCTGGGCCTGGTCAGGCTCCTACAGGAGCAACCAATCAATGATGTGTTTCTCTCACATAGATGTTTCTCTCTGTCTTTCCCTCTCTCTTTCATTCTTCCTAAAAATCAATGGAAAAATATCCTCAGGTGAGAATTAAAAAAATAAAAAGAAATGACAAATTATTTCTTGGACATGCAATTTGTTGCTTCTCGTTCAAGAAGGATTTTTTATTTTTTAAATAATTATTTATTGTTGAAAGTATTACTTATGTTCCCCTTTTCCCTCCATTGACCCCTTCCAGCCCACCTGCACCCCCGCCCCAGGCCAAGAAGGTTTTTTTTTAAATTTTTTGTGTAACAGATATTGAGCTAGCATGACCATAACGAGAGCACAGCCCCTCTGTTTTTGTGATGCACTCTGCCTGCACAGCAGTTCAGTAAAGTTGACCCTCCCTTGCCCCTGGATGAACACTCAGACACATCTAGGACTTTTCTAGATACTCTCGGGTATCTATATCGGGACAAGGACACCCTATAGTCACTAAAGTAGCAAATGGAGTTTTTAGATGTAGTGATTAGAATATCTTATCCAATCAGAAACTGGCCCCTTGCTTGGGCTGCTTCTCTGTGGGTGGCTTATTTTCCACCTTGTGCTTTCTCCTCCCTCCCAGAGCCTCCCCACGGCTTGGTAGGCAGTGTCCCTGTTGGAGCCAGAGCCAAGAGAAGAGAGAAAACGGAGAAGGGGATAAGAAATGTCGATCCTGAAACTGGCCTTGTTTAAAATGTTTACAATTGGGTCTTTCTTTCATGAACACTTTCATAGGTGTCTATAGGGTCTCTCCTGGATCCCTTCCCTGCAATTCCTGCATCTTGGAAGGGGCGGGGCAGACAGGTGCTTGCTATTTTGCTTGGGTTGTCAGGAATGTCCCTATTTTAGTACTGAAAGGTGTGTCCTGGGAACCCCCACCCCCACCGCCACCCACCCAGGCCCAGGCAAACCAGAATGGCGGGTCACCTTAGTTGTGGGTACTTCGACAGCCCTTAATAATCTGGCATTAATTCTAATTTCTGGTTTCTGGCCCTTCACCCCTTTAGGGCTTTAAGAGACAAAGCCTATGATAAACCCACATTGATTCACAGAGCCAAGTTACATATCCGGTCCACAGGAAATATTCCTTTGCTCCTTTGAAATCTGAAAATATGAACCCTCCATCCTGCCTGAATCCAAATATTTGCAGTTATCATCTCCAAAAGCACAGAGAAAGCAGGTCCCCATGCCTCCCTTCCCCTTTCCTGGAGTGAATTGTGTACCCTGGGCCCATAGGACATATTCCTTCCATCACCTCTGAGAGAGTCTGATGACGGCCAAGGGGATCCTCAGGAAGATTCCCGCTCCTCCTGGACGAGGTCAAGTCCACACGTAGCCCCTGTGAGTAGATGGTGAGCTCATAAATAACCCTAACCTGGGGCCACCTGCTTTGTTTACACTATACCGTGTGATCATAAAGACCTTATTAAGTTTCTTTTAAAAAAGCTAAAATAATTTTAATAACATAATTTAAAAATAAAACTTATTTTAAATAAAGTAACAGTAATAAATAACATATTTAATAATATAAGATTTTAATAAAAAAACAAGGCTAGCAGTTTATCCTATTGTCATTGCCGTCTTTGGTTTTCCAAGGTATAAGTTGGGCACTAGTCCTCTCAGAATCCCAACTGCAAGGAACCTGGTTCAAAACCTTTGAGGTCTCCTCTTAGGAAAGTGGGAGCACCACCGTTCCCTAGGATGGAGCAACTGTTCTTCTCAGAGAAATCATTAAAATTCCTCCTCCAGGTGAACCCTTTCCATCTGAAAGGGGTCGCGGGGCTTGAAGCCATGGAATGTTAATTTTGCATATTGTGATCTGATGATAGATCAAGTCCATCTCGAGGTCCACAGTCTCCAACTTGAATTGTAATGCTCTATTACACAAAATTATCCAACAAAAAAACTCTACCCAGTAGGTTGCACCTATGACAGATTGTATTTGTGAAAACTAAGCACAGCAATATTCATGTTCCACAAACTCTCCCAGAATCTTGACATCCTTCCATCAAGCACTGAAGTATATTCTTCTCTCTTTGAATATGGGACATCTCAGTGACTCACTTCTAACAGAAACAGTGTAGTGGAAGCCTGACTTCCTAGACTAGGCTGAAAACGGCAATATTATTTATATTATTTCTAGCTAGTTCTCTCTCTCTCTCTCTCTCAATCAGGACCAGCTACATAATTTGTGGGAACCAGTGTAAAATGAAAACTAGCCCCTTATTCAAAGATTAAACATTTCATGACAATGAAAACAAAACACAAACCCAGCACAGGCTCCGTTTGAGTGTGGGGCCCTGTGTGACTGCACTGGTCACACAGGCCCAGAAAGCCAGCTCTGCTCAAGATGCTCACCCCAGACAACCCGCCACCAAGCTGAGGGAAAGCCCGGGCCACATGGAGAAGCCACGTGTGGCTCTCCCATTAACACCCCCAGAAAAGTCCCTCGGCCAACAGCCAGGTCATCCACCAGACAGAGTGAGCAAGTTTTCAGATAATTTCAGCCCCAGACTTCCAGTCTTCTGGATGAGACCTCAGATCTCATTGAAACAAGCTGACCTCACTGTGCCCTGTCCAAAGAATTCATGAACATAATAAAAGTTGGTGTGTTTTTTCACACCACTAAGTCTTGTGGTTGTTACACGTGGTAACTACAAGAGCGTCATTTACAGACACAGCATATGAAAGCCACACAGCCCAGTCACACCTACCCTCTCTAGGCTACATGAGCATCTGCCTGTCATCTGTACCCACAGACACCCGTCCTCCCCAATGTTGTTGAGAAAGCACCAACTTTCTGCACTGCAACCACCACAACCCCCTGGAGACAGAGCCCGAAACCTCCCCCTTTGCCTGAGGCAGCCGGGCCTTTGGTACCTCTGTCAGCATCCAACCTTACTCATCCTTCATGTAAGGTTCTGCAGCTCCTTGCATAGGACTTCGGCTTCAGGCCGGAGGACCACAGAGACTGCCTGGCCCTGATACCATGAACCCCCCTTTAGGAATACTCAGTCATGAGTCAAACTCCTGATTTTACATTTGAAGTCAGCCTTCTGCAGCCATATATATTAAATTATCCTGATGACGTGGCTTCAGAACCTACACATCATTTATGTCAGGTTTTCTATGAAAATGAGGGTCTGAGACCCAAACCTCAAAGTGTTTGAAACCCAATTTTTTCATTAGTGAAGAAGCATAACACAATCTGTAGTCGCGTACAAATTCGTTATTTGACTTAAGTAGCTATTGAGGCCAATGAGTCTGTCTTTCTGCCGCTTTATTTGAGCATCTTTGGGAGCCATATCTATCAGAATTTAAAACACTCAACACAAAGCAATTTAATATACCACAGCACTCTAGAAAAGAACTACAAAAGCAAAAATTCTAACTGGAAGCTCAGACATTTTTTAGGTCTTACAGATTATGAAACCATGACCACTGAAAGAAACCTATCCATTATACAAAATGACCTTATACGTTATTTTGGAAAACATAGGAATGTTCTCAAAGTAAATGGGCTTTTTACCATATATGTTTATTCCATGCAACAATTACCAATTATCTATGTGTTCTACGCTTGTTAGCTCCAAATCTTAGCTGTTCGTAGTGAAATGCCCTTTTGTTCCTGACTTTTCCTGTCAGTCATATATTGGTGTGTGTACCATTTTAAAGCCATGTACTCATTAACTTACATAATACATACTTTTAAAAAACCCAAATAGTCTCAAATTTTGAAAATGTTTCTTACATTGCTCTGATATGCAACTGCCAAACAAATATAAATTCAGATTTCTATCAAACTTGTTTTCCATACTCAAGCTATGCTCTGATTATTTGGAACACACCAAGCACAATAGAAATTAAAGTTAAAAAAACTAAAAAAAGAAAAAAGTCATGATATCTTTAGAGGATTATGTTTAATTATTAAAACACAAATCTGTTGAAGTTTTTTCCCCCCTCTTTTTCCGTAACCATGTCCAAATTAAACCAAGTAAGATTATCAAAATGCTCATGGTCCAGGATCCCTATGGGACCATTCATATTGTTACAATACTACAAAGTAGTAATGCCAGTAAGCTATGAGGAAATATTAATTCCTAGCTGGAAAATCCCAAAACAGGATGTTAGAGAGCAATGGAAAGTTGCCTTCCCTAGTGGTGTATGTACAGTTAAAGGCATTCCCAACCAAATTCTATTATGAGATAAATAGAAACATCACTTTTAAGCACTTTGGAATGTTCTCACAGTATTTGGCTTAGAGTAGACACTCGATTATAAGGTCATTGAATAAAATAATAGGGCTTATCTCATTTTTTTTCTCCTCATCAACCTTGCAAGGTGGGTAATACCATCACCATAACACACGGAAAGTCCTGGGTTATACAGCTACTCATCATGTGCAATATTCTTCCAACATTACACACATCTGATGCAGCACTCATTCACTCAGTGATTTACTCATTTGTTCATTCAATTAATCTACAAAGCCAAACTTGTGGCTGATAGATTTGAAGAGCACACAATCCAAGGGGAAACAGAGAGAGGGAACTCACATAGTGTGTTCCAGAGTAAGTAGTACAATAGAGGTCAAGTCAGGCAGGGACCCTGGAGGGGTGTTTATTAGCTGAATCCTAGAGTAGAGATAATGTAATGAAATTGTTTCAATACATGTTGTCTAAATCAGCACTTCTCAAACAATGCTTGAAGGAACACTAATGTTTGGCTTAATATCAATAAATATTCTATGGATGACGGAATATTTCCATTAGCAGCAGTTGGTTTGACCTGGCATTTCATTCATTGTAAATTATTTAAGTTGGCCTATTGTTTCACAAATGAGTCTGCTGAGGTTGATCACTCAGAATTAGTCTGACATAATCTGGTTCATTTATGCAATAAGATCCCACAGGTGGCCTGACAGCTGAATATTGTGACCGGGTAGGATTAAGGCACAAGACCCCAGACAGAAGGGACAACTGTTAAACATTGCATCATCCAATACTCAACCTTCCTGTAGCTGATAGTTGGGGTGGTTTTTAATTTTTTCCTCAAACATATATCCTTTTTTAAAAACATCTTCTTAATTATGGTTGACATACGATATTAATTTCAGGTATACAACATAGTGATTCAACATTTATGTACTTTACAAAGTGATCCCCACAATAAGTCTAGCAACCATCTGTCACCATGCATAGTTATTACGATATTATTGACCCTCTTCCTTACACTGTACATTATCTCCAGGTGGCTTTTCTTAATTGCTTAAGGAGAAACTGGACATTCTTGGTATGAATTTAGTGGGTGTAATAAAGAAAATCATTTTTAAAACAAAGTAGAAGTGCTAATAAGCTGGATTGTTCAATATTTAAGTAAGAACCCCGAATCAATTTATCAAAGGAGCCTTTTGAAGTTGAATAAGGCAAAATCGCCTCTGTTCCAGGGTGAGACCAAGTAACACATACCTCGGAAAACCACTCAGCGCCCATATTTCCTGGGAGAACAGAGAAGAGAAGCAGCGGGTGGTTTGTTGAAAGGGGTAATCCGAGCAGAGTCATGTTGAAAGCTGAAGTCAGAATTGGGTTAGTTAGGAAATTTCACAGTGAGAGGGAGCCTCTCCGGGCAGCTCCAATTGTACACAGCAAGTGGCCAGGCTTCAATAACAACCTTGAGAGGAGCACACACACGCCTTTGTGAATCAGAAAGTTGGCAGCAACCTAAGTAGGCCCACCTTTTTCAGGGCGTTTCATGTTGTTTTTGTAGAAGGCTCACCTGGGTGCTGGTTATTTCTACTAAAATTTTCCCTCACGATTAAAATGTGCAGTCATGAGAATATTCTGCAGGAGTTATAAGGTTTGTTTATGCTTGTCATGCTTTTAAATGTTTAGAGCAAGAGAGCAGAAGTTCAGGGTGGCAGGGATGCCCTCTACCACATGACAGGGCCCACCTCAGAGCCCACCCTTCTAACAGCTAAAGGGGCTTTGGTATTTCATAGCCTGGGGTGTTCCTTATTTTATTTAACTTTTATTTATTTATCCAAAAATTTATTTTTTTTAAATTACAGTTTAGATTCAGTATTATTTTATTAGTAGTTCCAGGTGTATAGCATACTGATTAGACAATCTTATACTTTACAAAGTGTTCCCCCTGATATTCCCAGTACCCACCTGGCAGCATACATAGTCACCACAATTTTACTGACTAAGGTCGCTCCTTATTTTCTATGATACTTCATACTTGCACATCGCCTCCTTGGACACTGCAACGTGATTATGTTAGTGCTGAGATTCCTCCGTGCTGCAGTCTGAACAAGGGGTAACAAGATTTGTTGAGCATTTGCTCTGTGCTGACCTCTTCCCATTAATTATTCCCTATTATGGCAGAGAAGCGGACTTTCTGATTCTGAAGTACAAAAACTCTGATAGCCACGCCTACAAATTTGTTCCACAGCACCTGGCTCGGGACACATGAGGAACACACTTCTGTCCTCAGCCGAGGTCTCGGGTCTTTTCTAGGCCTCCCGGGAAGGCTACTGGCCTTTCTTATTCTGCAGGACTTCCTGTGGAGTGCAGCCTGTACCTTGGTTTCAGAGGGAGAGGAGGACTGAGAAAAAGAGAAACAGGGAAAGCACTCTGCTTTTCATGTGAGGGCTGTGATTGTGTCTTTCTTGGAGAAAGGGCAAGTTGCATGAGTGTCCCATCCTTCCTCTTCTACATCTCCCTCCCTCCACCCTTTTTCTGGCTTTTTTCTAAAACCCACCTTTTACCACAAGAGGGTAAAGAATAGGGTTGAGCAAAGAAAGCCTGAAAATAATTCCAGTTCTTTTCTTCTTATTTCAAATCCCAGAAACCATAACTTTCCCACATTTAACACACCTACCTAAGCACCTGGCTCGATGGTACCTCTACTGTCACACCTCACCTGGCCTCCCTGTACTGTGGTGGAAACACAGCAAGGACACAACACCGTTTCCACACCTTGTGTACCCCTGATTCTTGTTTTTAAGTTTGGAGTTTCAAAGCAAAACCAAGTTGTACTTACTAAAAAACAACCTTCCCAAATGAATAAAAAATGATTTTGAACGGAAATTTCCCAATCAACTGTTTATGACATTTGCCTTTACTCTGTTTTCAAATGCCAAATCAATCCTTACTAATTTTGACTTTGCCATGTGGTTGTTAAAGTCATTTCACTTTTAAAACCCAACAACAACAAAAATGGAAATCCCTACTGAAGTGTACTTTAGTGGTATATACAAGTGTACTTTAGTGGTAAGTATTATGCAGCAATTAAAATTATGCTTGCAAAAAATATTTTGGATAGAAAGTGCTCAAGTTAAGTGAAAAGCAAAACACATAAACAGTGTGTTTGTAGAATATTACCAATTTTGCTTAAAACACACATGTATACACACATATAGACATGTACACACATTTAAACCCATAGAAACAAGACTAGAAAGAATCCAATGAACATGGTTAAGATGGTTAGAATGTGAGTGTTCTTTTTTCCTTTTTTATACTTTTCCAAATTTCTTACAATGAAGATGCATTTTTATAATAAAAATTGTATTATAATGTATTTATAACCAGCATCCTGAGAAAAAAGAAATGTAAATGGTCAATCTGTATACTTATTGGTGAAACTTGGGCTTTTGAAGACTACCATAAGAGAATGGCAAATTACCATAGACTCCTAGAGGTGAGGCTCACAAGACTTCAACATTAACACTCTTATGTAAGAGGAGTGAGGCAACAGGACATTTCCTAGATTCTCCTATGGGCAGAAACCACATCTTCACATAGGAAAGAGTCCCAGGGCCCTGGACTTTGCTCTAGAACACTGAGAAATGCTCTTGTCCACAACACTTTTGTCTCAAGTTTTCAAAAAGGAGTGTAATATAATTAAATATATATGGCTTCACTGTATATGAGAGCAAGAGATAGGGCCATCCATTGGGAATCCAATAAATTAGAATGATAATGGGGGGCAAAGTCCTTTCCTGCCTCACAGATCGTTATATAGACGGAAGCAGAAAGGCATTTCAGTGGGAGGAGCCCATGGGTGATACTCAGAAAAAAGAACTTAGTGGCCAGATAAGTGCTAAGCTGTGGCTAATGTGGCTCAGCCGAGACATATGTAATACGTTAAACAATAAAAAGTATCTATGTCACAGGCAATAAAATATAGTATAGAAACCAAGCTTTCATTTCAAAATAACTCAAGTTCTTCATTTCTTAAGAACTGTGGAAAATATTGAAGTACACAATTTACAAGATAGGCCACTGTGCCCTTCTGTAATGGCACTCCTGCTAGTGATTCATCCCAATATCCATTTTTCTTTCCTCTCTTAAAAATGGAACTCCTGATTTTGCTAGATGTTTAGAATAAAATAAAACACTTCCCAGGTTGCCCAGGTGACTAAGTTCTGGGGGATAGTTCACGTAGAGGTATTGGGTGCAACACATGAAAAATTTACCTAAAGGGTAATTGGCAGGCTTTCTTTGTTCCTTCCTCTTTTGTGCTGGAAAAAAATACAAATGCTTTGGCTAGAACTGAAACACCTACTTTTTGAACCATGAGAGAACTTGCTAAGGATGGTGGACCAAGAAGAGAAAAGGGACTTGAGTCCTTGATGGTCATGGTACTTCCATAATGGTGATGAACTACCTATGGTTTTTTGACAAAGGAACAATCCTCTGTTTTATGCAAGCTACTATAATTCAGAGGTTTTTCTTTGCTTGCAGACCAATGTAATCTTGACTGATTCAAAGTTGAATCCCTTACATTCTGCGTTTCTGTATCCTCCTTTGCTAAAATGCCCTAGAAAAACTCCTCTCCACCTGCAGTCTCTAGGACCCTGGCCCCAAGAGACTTTTATTTCAATCCCCAAGAGAAAAACATCTCACCTCTCCATGACAGGGCTCTTATCGCTCCACCCTCTCCTTTCCTTCTGACCCTGAGGGACAGGTGCCTGTCCTTGGTCTCAAAATTCTGCAACACACACTCCACCGACTGGTGGGCAGTGGCAGAGCCTCTTTGGAAGGGCCCAGGGGAAGAAACCAGGCATTCACAGCCATACCTCTCTTTAGGAGGAAGGGGACAGCGGCCTAAAGCTGTAGGAAGACTACTGTGTTAACAACTTTTGCTGTATTGCATAACTTTTTTGGAAGTAAGACAAATAAGGTAAAATTTTAATGTTGACAAGATACATTTTTCATATGTGCAAATAGCTTTATTAAAAATGTATATTTTTCCTTATGATTATTTCCTGTATTGAATAACAAATCAAGCGAGGAAATTTTTCACAGCTTAATAATATAATAATATTTGAGATAGAGCCATCCTGGGGAAGCATTTTAATTCTCTGACTCACACTTCCATGGCATTTAAATGCATTACTTCATTTTACCTTCTAAGCAACCCTGAGGGGTAAAAGGCTATGCTTAGCCTCTGTGCATAGGAGAAAGCTGAGGCTCAGAGAGGTAAAGTGTCTTGCTCAAGTTGACAAAGTATGACAAGCTATATTGTTGTACCCAAATATGGGCTGCCCCATACCATGGTAGGATTAAGCCTTGTCACATATTTGATATCATGCTTGGCAGTGTGACTTGCTTGGGCTAATGAAATGTGAATAGAGGGCCAGGTGCCAATTCTAAACACAAGCTTTAAGAGTGATTATTCTACCTCCCTTTCCTTGCCATAGACCTGCATGCCCTGTGGATAAGCTGGGTCAGTGATAAAATAAGTAGAGTTGAGTCTTAGCCAATCCACAGTGGACATGTAAGCTGAACAAGAAATAATCCTGTGTTTATTTGAGGGTCATTTATTCCTGTCATATAATTTAGGCTAAGGTGACTGATGTGCAAGTCAGTGAGTGGAAAGCCTGGGGCTAAAAGATCATCCATCCAATGCAGCATTTGCTTAGTGGCCCCCACATTCCAGCAGGACCCAAAGAGCTGAAGGAGTTATAGGCAACTGTCCACTCCCAGTTATATCTCTCTTCCCACAATGGGAGTTCTCCAATCTACTTGGACCTGGCAAGCTATTATCCCAGGCCAGCATTGACATTTTCCCAGACAGCCTGTCGTCAGGCCGTTCCAGCTAGAACTCAACACACAGCACTGTTCCCAACTGGTGCCCAAAGCTCCTGAGGGCCCAGCCTGCTGCAGGCCTTCTCTGGACAGTGGTTGCTCTGGCCCCTGGAGGAGCTGTTCTTTCACTGTCACCAAACCCCAGCTTCTGACTCCTCAGATGGCCCAGAGGACTAGGGGAGTTCCCCTGGAGTCTTTTCTCCTTCCCCTCTGCCCTGTTCCAACCACTCAATGTAGTAAGGGGTGGACAAAGCTTTGAAATTAGGTATGTTGCTCTAGTTCTAAGACAGAAGGCTCTCAGTATTCCTCAAGGAATAGGCTACTCAGAGTTCAGTTGAATTAAAAGGGAGATCAACAGATGTCTTGACAAGATCCAATCAGGACAGCAGCCATCACAAAGAAAGCCAATATCTAGGCCAGAGCTGTACCAGGACATCAATAGTGGCTGCCGTGGTTTCCAAGGTAAAACTGAGTTCCCTCTATTTCACAACAAGATCAAGAATCAGCTTGGAAGAGAATCTAAAAAAAAAAATCCCATTTATCATTGCAACAACAAAAAAATAAGATACCTAGGAATAAATTTAACCAAGGAGGTAAAAGACCTCTACTCAGAAAATTACAGGACACTGAAAAAAGAGATAGAGGAAGACATAAACAAATGGAAGAATATACCATGTTCATGCATTGGTAGAATCAACATCATTAAAATGTCCATACTACCCAAAGCAATCTATAGATTCAATGCAATCCCCATTAAAATACCAACAGCATATTTCAAAGACCTAGAACAAACTTTCCAAAAATTCATCTGGAGTAAAAACAGACCTCAAATAGCTATAGCAATATTGAGAAAGAAGAACAATGTTGGAAAGATCATAATACCAGATATCAAGCTATATTCCAAAGCCACTACTCTCAAAATTGTCTGGTACTGGCACAAGAACAGACATATAGACCAATGGAACAGAACAGAGAACCCAGAAATCGACCCAAGCCATTATGCTCAATTAATATTTGACAACGGAGGCAAGAGCATACAATGGAGTCAAGACAGACTCTTCAATAAACGATGTTGGGAAAATTGGACATATACTTGCAAAAAAATGAAACTAGACCACCAACTTACACCATACACAAAAATAAACTCAAAATGGATAAATTACTTAAATGTAAGATGGGAAACCATAAAACCCTTAGAAGATTCCATAGGCAGCAAAATAGCAGACATATGTGGTAACAATATCTTTACCAATACAGCTCCTAGGGCAATGGAAACTAAGGAAAAAATAAACAAATTGGACTACATCAAAATAAAAAGCTTCTGCATAGCAAAAGAAATCATCACAAAACAACAAGAAAGCCCACTGCATGGGAGAACATATTTGCCAATGTTTTCTTCGATAAGTGTTTAATCTCCAAAATTTACAGGGAACTCATACAACTTAACAGAAGGAAGATAAACAATCCAATCAAAAAAATGGGCAAAGAATCTAAATAGACATTTTTCAAAAGAGGACATATAGAAGGCCCAGAGACATATGAAAACATGCTCAAAGTCACTAATCATCTGAGAGATTCAAATCAAAACAACAATGAGGTACCATCACACACCTGTCAGAATGGCTATCATCAACAACTTAACAAATGACAAGTGCTGGCAAGGATGCGGAGAAAAAGGAGCCCTCAGGTGCTGGTGGGAATGCAGACTGGTGCAGCCACTGTGGATAACAGTATGGCATTTCCCCAAAAAATTAAAGAATGGAATTTCCATTTGACCCAGTAATCCCACTTCTAGGAGTCCATCCCAAGAAAACAGAAACACCAATCAGAAAGGATATAAGCACCCCTATGTTCATAGCAGCACAATTCACCATAGCTAAGATTTGGAAACAGCCTAAGTGCCCATCAGCAGATGAGTGGATTAGAAAACTGTGGTACATCTACACAATGGAATTCTATGCTGCTGTAAAAAAGAAGGAATCCTTATCATTTGCAGCAGCATGGATGGAACTGAAGAGCATTATGCTAAGTGAAATAAGCCAATCAGAGAAAGATAAATATCACATGATCTCACTCATTTGTGGAATATAATGAACAACATAAACTGATGAACAAAAATAGAACCAGAGACATAGAAGCATCAGACTGTACAACCTATGAGGGAAGGTGGCGGGGGGGGGGGGGGGTAAGAGATCAACCAAAGGACTTGTATGCATGCATATGAGCAAAACCAATGCACACACACAGTAGGGGGGTGAGGGCTTGTGCTTGGGGGAAGGGGTGGCGGGGGAGAGGTCAATGGGGGAAAAAGGAGACTCATGTAATACTTTAAACAGTAAAGAATTTTTTTTTTAAAGAATCAGCTTGGGCCCTCGAGGGTGTGGCTCAGTTGGTTGAGTTTTGACCCATGAACCAAAATGTTACCAGTTCGATTCCTGGTCAGGGCACATACCCAGGTTGTGGGTTTGATCCCTGGTTAAGGTCATTTGAGAGGCAACCAATCAATGTTTCTCTCTTGCATCAATGTCTCTCTCTCTCTCTCTTTCTTCCTCTCCCTTCCTTTCTGTAAAATCAATAAAAACACATTTAAAAAGGAATCAGCTTGGGAGTTGGGGCACAGGAGCTTGGGGGTCCCAAAAATCCCACTGGAACCACTTGGTCATATCCTCCCCAGGCTGAGGTGGCCTGAGAAAGCACAGTTTACATTTCATTTACATAATACACTGAATAATCATATTTGTCATAGCAGGTGCTTTCTTGCCAAAAGTATCTTTGCACCACCAACAAATGCTTGGGCTCCTTATGATGACTTTGAGTTTTCCTGTATGAGTTTCCTGTATATTTTATTATCAATAGCAGCATTGTTAGTTGATATAAGAGAATAATGGGGAAATTTTTAACATCTACCAGGAAACAAAACTGTTCCAGTTACAATGCTTTTTAAGGAAAATGACTTATTCTCTGGCTTGTTGTGGGAGCCATGATACTTTTAGTAACCCCTCTTAAAGTTTATTTAAAAATCTCATTGCCATCCTGGCCTGGTGGCACAATTGTTTAGAGCATTGTTCCGTACACCAAAAAGGTTTCATGTTTGATTCCTGGTCAGGGCACATACCTAGGTTGCTGGTTCAATCCCCAGTCAGGATGCATGCAGAAGGCAGCCCATCAATGTTTCTCTCTTTCTCTCTCCCCCCCCCCTTTTCTCTCTCTCTCCCTCTCTCTTCCTTCCTCTCTAAAATGAATTTTAAAAAAACATGTCCTTGGGTGAGGATTAAAAATTAATAAATAATAAAAATCTCATTGTCTTATTGCAAGGTTTATTATCAAATTTTTCAGGAAGAAATGACTTTACCACAGGGTAGGTGATGTGAAGAGATGTAGGGAAAGCCAGTACATATTTCTGATGTATTTTGAGGACAAGGTTACCTTCTCCAGAAAAGTATCTACAAACTCACTAAGCATTTGTCCACCTAAGTGAGCCCACAATTCAACTCTTTGCCCCTGGTCTGCTTCTGAAGAGGATGAGGCCTGAGGAGAAATGAGGAGGAATAGAAATTAGAACAGGGTGTTACCCAAAGATTCAAAGGAGGAACTTTTGGATACAGCTTGCCAGACAGGTTTGGCTTTCAGAACAGAAGTGATACCGAGGTCAGTTAGGGCTATATTTTACTTTCTTTAGAACAAATTGTATCTTGTAAATGGATCGATTTCTGTGTTCATGTATTCTGGTCAAGTCCTATGTGTGAGCGTGCCTGTGTGTGTGAGCGTGCCTGTGTGTGTGAGCGTGCCTGTGTGTGTGAGCGTGCCTGTGTGTGTCCCAAAAGCTAGACTGTGTGTCCCTAAGGCCTCAGCCCGTTCCAACACACTCAGCAGGCGGCTCTGCCCTGGAGTAAATCCCACTCACAGCAGCTGTTTCAACTAAAGAGCCAGGGGAGAAACTCAAGAGGAAGGATGGGAACAGCTGTTATAACGGATTCTGTGCCCTCCTCTCTCCCCACAGATCCCTTTTAATAGCTGTTAGCGTCTTCTTTTTCGCGTTTTTACATGACATCTATATTTGAACTCTGTTTCCCCAGATCTCCTCATGGCCACACCCTCACCTCCCTGGGGTCTTGCTCAATGTCCCCTTTTCAGTGAGTCTTTTCTGCCCACCCCACTTAACCAGCCACCCTTCCCTCTCCAAACTGACATTCTCCTTTCCACTTATTTTCTTTGCACTTATTCTTTGATGCAGAAAAAATAATCTACATAAGATATATGTAAATTAGAAACATACTAATAAAATAAACACCTATGAAGTTCACCACAAATTAAGAATTAAAACATTTTAAACGCCCTGTCCTCTTCTCTATCTTATCCCTCACCAGGAGAATGTGCATAGCAGTACATGTAATTATAACACATAACTAAAAACGGCACAAATATCCCTCCACCAAAGAACAGATAAATGGATTATGTTATATTCACCCCATAGCATGCTCATCAGTGGAAATGAATGCACTATAGCTACACACAACTGAGCGTGAATAAATCTTAGAAACATAATGAGTGGAATAATTAAGTCCCAGAAGACCAAACAGAATATGATGCCATTAATAAAAAGCTATAAAACAAGCAAAACTATGTTAATAACATGAATCTTAGTAAATGTTACACTGTGAGATACATTCATCATCTTTATCTTAGTTTATGATTCAGATAGGACTCTTCCAACTTCAACATACATGTAAAATAATGTCTTCTAAATTCATGCCAATTTAAAAAACTGTTAGTTCCAAAAACACAAAACTACATTTAGCCTTCCAAGTTAGAAAATAAAAGTCAATCTTAACACTTTGTTTCTTGCCCCTCCTATAACACTGGTCACCCAGTCAGGTAACTGCCTCTTGAATCTGTCCCCTGTCTCCATCCAAATTCTTATCTACCATTTCCTTAGATCAGATCTTCAACCTTGAATTCTGGACAATTACTAGTTTTCTAATTCACCTCCCAGTTTCAGTCTATTCTTAAAGTATCTTTCTGTGAGTTATCCAGAATATTATTTTCAAAAAATTTGTTTTTATAAACTTCAAATCAATTTCATATGATTTACTAAAAGGCTGAACTTGGTGGGAGTCTAAACCTAAAACAGTTTTTTTTCCAATTACAACATTCATTTGTTCTTTCCAGTTACTTTCAGATTACTTCCAGTCCAGTCCATTTTAAACCAGTTAAAACTTCACTGTCATATGGTTCTTTTCCCCTTCCTCCAACTCCTGCTGCTTAACCAATGGCTTGAAACCTGCAGGGAACAGGAGATGTGGTCCTCATCTTTCTTTAGTATTTTCACTTCTCAGGTGAGAATGTGAGGAGTCGGGGGTATAGAAGTTATGGAAAGAGACAATCGGGCGCTGTTGTGGTTCTCTCTTGTCTACACTGGTTATTGATCCAATCCGTGGATGTGGCCTCTTTTGAAGTACAGTATAAATTCACTTTGGGGCATGGTGTGTTCTTATATAGTTCTGGGTATAGGATATCTGATCCAGCTTAACTTATTCCAGTTCCTTTGGAGCCAGCACACACTGGCCAGTTGTTAAAATTTCAGAAATTATTTGAACTGGTTGTTAATCCATTGATAGCTTGAAATCAGCCATGGTAGGAGAATTCACAGTACACAAATTGGCAAAAATTACAAATTAGTTCAATTTTATTTTTTGGCAAGCCAGTTGTCAAATATTGAGACTGTCCATAGCTTCCATCTCCTATTTTCAGTGATCTACCCCAGAGCCTCTTGAGGCTGAAACTCCTTCACCCCAGTCCTTTTGGGTGGGGTACTGACAAGATGGTTGAAGCTGACTACAAAGTGTTCGAGTGACTCAGAGGAAAATCATGCACCCTTGCCACACCAAAGGGTGTGAGTGCCAACAACTGCACTGTTAGCTCTTCACTCTACCCTGTCATCTCTATCCAAATCTCTGATCATTTTGCTCAAATTAAGTTCATAGCAACTTAGTGTAATCAACTGCCTGACCTGGCATGCAGCTCAGAAAAGACTGATCTCCCTTTCCTAGGGCATCCGCAATGTCTGGAAGCGATTTTCCCGGAGTCTCCTTTCTACTCAGGGGGGAGGAATAACATATACAAACATCACTCTCGAGGTCTTGTTTTCCTGACCCGTTTCCTGGGGCAGCAATTCTCAGACTTTTTGATCTCAGAACTCCTTTCCCTCTTAAAAATATTGAAGACCCCAAAGAGCTTTTGTTTATGTGGTTATGTCTATTGAAATGGAAATAGAGAAGTTTTTAAAACACATAAATACAGATGCACACCTTTTATTAGCCATCAGAGTGATGGCATCATGTCATCTCATTAGCCTCTGGGAATCTCCGCTGTACACTCAAGAGGGAATAAGCGTGAATAGGGTGCCCCGGATGGTATTTCTCAGTGGTTAAAGTGTTGGCCTGAACACCGAAGGGTCATGGTTTTGATTCCTGGTCAAGGACACATACCTGGGTTGCAGGATCTCAGGGTCCATTCAGGAAGCAACCAGTCAATGCATACATCTCTCTCTCTCTCTCTCTCTCTCTCTCTCTCTGTCTCTCTCTCTCTCTCCACCCCCTCCCTTCCACTCTCTCTGAAAAGCAATGGCAAAATATCCTCAGGTGAGGATTAATAACAACAACAACAAAAAGAATGAAAAAGGCAAATAATGTCTTAAAGTCTTGGTCTCATTGATGCCCCCATGTAAGGACTCGGGAACTTTAGAGTTCCCATCAACTGTTGGAAGACAGTTCTGCATGAGGCTCTTGTGTCTCTGCATGTCTCACAGCACAGGCACCAACCACCTTTGATGACTACTTTTTCAAGAATGTTTGTATTGTGAACAAGCTTGGAAAAACAGAGACAGTGTCTCCTTCCAGAGAAAAGAGTAGGCTTGTTTAGTGTCAAACATAATAAAGATACGTCTGTCTCTGGGGCAAAAGTTTATTAGAAAACATCATAATGCCCATTATAAATGATTCTGCTTTCTCTCCTGTGATACCATTCATTGCATGTGCAGATGTCACCTGACACGTTTCATGCTGCCATATGGGAACTGAGATTTGGTGAACTTGGTGCAAAAGTGATGATGCTTTTGCTATTGCTGTGGTTGTGAATAACAAATTGTTCTTAGTCTCTGACCCAAGCATCCCACGTCTTCTGCCAGCATACATGAAACTGGCAGGCTAACCTATTAGCCTTAAGTAGGATAAATCTCAAATCCTTCCTAGTTCTTGCCATCCACATTTTGAGAACCACAGTCCTGGAGGTTACTTAATGTTTCATAAACTCGTGAGGCCAATTAGCCAGAGGCATATCATGAACGAACTCTAGAAGTTTGAGGGGTTGGTATAAAATTTGTTACATTTTCTTTATATTATGCTGTTGTATTATGATAAAAATACAACACAGTCCATGAAGGAAGATACTAAATATTAAAATTTCTATAAGATGTCCAAATATCTTTTCAAAAATTTAAGAAACTTGAGCTTGTTTCCTTGAACATAATATTTATAATATTTATAATATTTTTTTAAATGAAGTAGCCTCAATGCTCTTCTTAAAAAAGACTACCATAATAACTCTTATACTTATATTAGAGGCCCGATGCACGAATTCGTGTACAGATGGGGTCCCTCTGGGTGGCCTGCGGGGACCAGGGCCCAGCTCGCACCCCCAGGCACCTTGCCGTGATCTGGGAGCCACCCCCTCACCTGCTCCACCATCCCGCCTACAGGGCAATCAATCGGGGCCGGCCCTGCCACTTGTCGCTGTCTGTGGGGTGATCAGGCTCCCCGCTCGCAGTTGCATTGGCCTGGTGCCACCCGCTTACCTGCTCTACCATCCCGTCGTGGTCCTGCTCTCATCAGGGCCCATCAGGGCCAGCAGCACCTCCACTGCCACCCACTTCTCACGCTGCGTTGCCAACACTTGCCATGTTCCATGCCGCCCCCTGGTGGTCAGCACATGTCATAGAGAGGTTGAACTCCCAGTCAAACAATTTGCATATTAGGCTTTTATTATATAGGATGTGTCTACAAATGTCACATTAATATTTTTATATTTTAGAAATAAATTATTTTATTACAAAAGAAGCCTGACTACCCTGACAGTCCCATGTTGGGAGAAGTCTGGGGCTGCCTGGAAAGGCATCTGTTGAAGCTCCAGTTAACCCCTCCAGCTGAGTTCCCTGCCAACAGTCCTCATCAATTACCAAAGTGAAGATGTTGAGTTACCTCCAGCCATTGAGTTTTCTCAACTGAGCCCCAGGTATTCCGGAGAAAAACATGCCATTTTCACTGTGCTCAGTCTGAATTCCTGACTCACAGAATCCATAAGCATAATAAAATGATTGTTTAAGCAGCTAATTTTGAGCAAGACTTAATAAATTAAATGAAAATCAAATGCCTTCACAGCATGTTGTATAGATGAAAAGTTCATTACAGTTTGAGCAACAAAAAGTAGAAGAATTAAAATATCACAAACACAGGGTATTATAGTTATGTGGTACTCTTTTATGATTAATGAAACTTGTTCTTTTCATAAATTTACTTTAGCAAAACATAATCCTTCACATTAGATTAATGTTATTTGACTTTAGATTTCATATGATTTTGTTTTCATTTATTATGTAAATTAATTTGGGTTCTTTAGCTGTATAAAAATTATAAGCAAAAGGAATTTATATGTAACCAGTTAAAACTGACATATATAGGATACATATCATAATAAAAATAATTTAAACCCATCCTGAAAAAGTTATTTCTTTTTTTCCTCTCCCTCCCCTCACTCCTTTTTCCTTCTAGTAATCACCATACTGTTTTGTGTTTTGTGGGTTTTTTGCTTAATTCCTTCACCTTTTTCACTCAACTCTCAAACCCCTCCCCTCTGATAGCTATTAGTCTGTTCTCTGTATCTATGAGTGTGTTTCTAATTTTTTTTTGGTTAATTTACTCTGGTCATTAGATTTCACATATAAGTGAAATCATATGGTACTTATCTTTCTCTAACTGGCTTATTTCACTTAGCATAACACTCTCCAGGTCCACCCATGTTGCAAATGATAAGATCTCATTCTTTTTTATGGCTGAGTAATATTCCATTATGTAAATGTACCACAACTATTTTATTCATGCATCTATTGATGGGCACTTGGATGGCTTCCATATCTTGGCTATTGTAAGTAATGCTGCAATGAACATAAGGGTGCATATATCCTTTTGAATTAGTGTTTGGGATTTCTTCTGATATATTCCCAAAAATGAAATTGCTGGCATAAGGCAGTTCTTTTTTTAATTTTTTTAGAAAATCCATACTGTTTTGGATTTTCTAAATGTCAATACCATCCAAAGCAGTCTGTAGATTTAAATCTACAGTGGCTGCACCAATTTGCATTCCTACCAACAGTACACGACGGTTCTCTTTTCTCCATATCCTTGCCAACACTTATTGTTTATTTATTGATGATAGCCATTATGACAGATGTGAAGCAATATCTCCTTGTGGTTTTAACTTGCATTTCTCTGCAATGATTGGTGATGTCGAGCATCTTTTTGTATATCTAGGAGAGGCCCAGTGCACGAATTTGTGCACGGATGGGGTCCCTCAGTGTGGCCTGTGGGGATTGGGCCAAAACCAGCAGTCCAATGCCACCTTTTGCTCCTGCCTGCCACTCCCGCTCATCCTGGCTTCGCTGCACCTGCCTCGAGCTCACACCCAGTCAGTCCTGATTGGGAGAGGCTTGTGCCACCTCAGTAGCACTCGCCAGCCATGAACCCTGTATCTGGCACCTGTCCTGTGTGTGTGGGAGGGGGGGCGGGGGACACAATCGGCCCTCTGGGCAGGCAGTGGGACGCCCTTGCTGGCCCAGGATCTGGATCCATCCCGTTGACATTCATGCCAGTTGTCAGGAGCCACCTGACCACCGCTTTTATATAGTTTCTTCCTTGTGGAGTGTCTAGGGAGGAGAAGTGGCAGCAGTGCCCGAGGCTGACTTCCAGGAGCCTGGCAGCACTGTCAGGATCATGCTGGTGGCACTGGTCCATTGATGTTTGGCCTGTTCTCCAGAGATTAGACCTGTAGGACTACTGAGGGATTGAGTGGCTGCCGCTGGGCTGGTGGGCTGCTGGGACGGGTTGGTAAGCTGAGCAGCATTCCCACTGTGGGAGCACACTGACAACCATGGGCAGCTCCTGTGTTGAGCATCTGCCCCCTGGTGGTCAATGAGCATCATAGCGATCGGTCAACAAGTTGCTCAGTTTTTTGGTCGCTTCGGCTTTTATATATATAGATTGGCTATCTGTTTGTCCTCATTGGAGAGGTGTTTATTCAGGTCCTTTGCCCATTTTTTAATTCAATTGTTTGTTTTTGTGTTCAGTTGTTCAAGTTCTTTATAAATTTTGAGTATTAACCCCTTATCAGATGTATCTTCAGTGAATATGTTCTCCCATTCAGTGGGTTGTCTTTTCATTTTGTTGATGGTTTCTTTTACTGTGCAAAACCTTTATAGTTTTATGTAGTCCCATTTGTCTGTTTTTTCTATTTTTTCCCTTGTCCAAGGAGATATATCAGAAAAAAAATATTACTATGAGAAATGACCGAGATTTTACTGCCAAGATTTTCTTCTAGGATTTTTATGTTTTCGAGTCTAATATTTAAGTCTTTAATAAATTTTGAGTTTATTTTTGTGTATGGTGTAAGAAGGTAGCCTAGTTTAATTTTTTGTTTGCACATATCTGCTCATCAGATTTTTTATTCACTTGGTTTTTAGATTCACTTGTTGATAGATATGTATTTGCTGTTCATAATTTTTATCTTTACCTTTTTCTTCTTCCTCTTCTTAAAGAATACCTTTCAGCATTTCATATAATACTGGTTTGGTGGTGATGAACTCCTTTAGCTTTTTCTTATCTGTGAAGCTCTTTATCTGACCTTCAATTCTGAATGATAGCTTTGCTGGATAAAGTAATCTTGGTTGTAGGTTCTTGCTATTCATCACTTTGAATATTTCTTGCCACTCACTTCTGGCCTGCATGGTTTCTGTTGAGAAATAAGCTGACAGTTGTATGGGTACTCCCTTGTAGGTAACTGACTGTTTTTCTCTTGCTGCTTTTAAGATTCTCTCTTTGTCTTTTGCTTTTGGCATTTTAATTATGATGTGTCTTGGTGTGGTCCTCTTTGGATTCCTTTTGTTTGGGGTTCTATGCACTTCCTGGACTTGTAAGTCTATTTCTTTCACCAGGTAGGGGAAGTTTCTGTCATTATTTCTTCAAATAGGTTTTCAATATCTTGCTCTCTCTCTTCTTCTGGCACCCCTATAATTTGGATGTTGGTGCGCTTGAAGTTGTCCCAGAGGCTCCTTACACTATCTTCATATTTTTGGGATTCTTTTTTCTGTTTGCTTTTCTGGTTGAGTATTTTTTGCTTCTTCGTATTTCAAATATTTGACTTGATTCTTGCAATCCTCTTGTCTGCTGTTGGATCTCTGTATATTATTCTTTATTTCAGTCAGTGTATGCTTAATTTGTAATTGGTCTTTTTTCATATCCTCCAGGGTCTCACTAAATTTATTGGCGGTTTCTAGAAAATTCTTGAAAAACCTTAAAAGTGTGGTTTTGAACTCTATATTCTGTAGTTTGCTTTCCTCCATTTCTGTCATTTGTGGCCTGTTTCTTTGTCTCTGCATTTTTTATGCTTCCCTGCATTGGTAGAGTGGCTTTGTGTGCTAGGTGTCCTCTAGGGCCCAGTGGCTCAGCCTCCCCAATTACCTGAGGTGGACACTCTTGGTGCACCCCTTTGTGGGCTTTGTGCACAGTCTTGTTGTAGTTAAGCCTTGATAGTTGTAGGTATCACTGGGAGGAATTGACCTCCAGGCCAATTGGCTGTGAGAATCAGCTGTGTCTACGGTGGGAGAACTTCTGTGCTGAAGACACCCTTCTGGGGCATGACTTGCTTCAGTGGGGCTTTGGAGCTCACTGAGTCTGCCCCCTGAGTGTGTCCCTTATGGATCTGAGGAGTTGTAATCTGGATGGTCCCACTCTGACCACTGAGTACACTGGCTCTTGGATCTAAGGAGGTGCTAATTTAGCCTCTGCCTGAGGCTACCCAGCAGGAGCTATGAAGAGATATGCAGATTCCCCTTCCTTGTTTGGGGTTTGGAGGTGCCCAAATGAGGCCCAGCTGTGAAGCAATGCAAGCTGCTGTGGGGCCTTGGGCCTTCTCTTGGAAGTTCTGGGTCTGTCTGGCCCAGCTGCAGTTTGTTAGGTAATTTTCATATTGCAAAGGGCCAGGGCATTCATATGCAAAAGCCTCTGCTGCAGCTGGGGTGGGGCGAGGTCTCAGGGAATCAACAGGGTGGAGTAAGCAGCTATGGCTGATCCTCAGCCCTGCCCTAAGGGGCCCCGTGTCTCAGTGTCCCTGTAATCGCTACAAGCAGCTCTGAGAGAAAGCTGCCCGCGAGTTCCGAGTTCTGCCCGCTGCCAGACAGTCCAGTTTCTCCTCGTATGAGTCTGGGTCCCCAGAGACTCACCTGGAACTGGAGTTCAGAGCAGTCGGGGGCTTGTGACTCCCTCCCGATTCAGAAAGACAGCCACGTCCTCAGTTGCCAGCACTTGCCGCGTCCGCCTCCGTACCTCTGCACTTTACTTCTGCAGCTCCTCTGAGTCTCAGTGTGCTTTTCTCTTTTCTTCTAGTTGTAGAATTTCCACTCAGCCAGCCTTCCTGTAGTTCTGGATAATGTCCATTTTGTCTTTTAGTTGTATTTTTGAATTTGTTGTGGGAGGCAGCAATTTCCAGTGTTTACCTGTGCCGCCATCTTGGTTTCACGCCTTTCTACTCATCTTTGAAGACCCAGCTCAAGTGCCACTTGCTCTATGGAGTCTTTCTAGATTCCTCATAGGATTCTTTCCTATGTGTTCCCACAGTGTATCAGTTAGGGCCTGCTTGGAAACAGACGGTACATCCACATGGGTAATTTGTATACATTTCCTGAAATGAACTGTGACTGGTCAACAGATGCAGGCAGCCCACTGTGAAAGGAGCCAGGAGATTTGATACTTTACCTCACACTTTTCCTTTCCTTTGATCTGCTGCAAGGGTCTCCATTGGCAGATCCCAACCAGAGCCAACTGGCAAAGGAACCCATTAATACAGTTTATACAAATCAGCCACTCCAGGGGAAAGAAAGAGCAAGGTAGAGAAGGGTGGAGAATGGCTATGGGGGTTGGGGAAGAGAAGATATCCAAGTTTTTTATTTACTTGAATGACATTCTATTGCTATGACTGTTTTTATGAGTGCTTTCCTGCTGGACTCTGATCCGACCTTGCCATCGTTATCTTCAAACTCTGCACTTGGCAAAGGTTTTGATAATCCCTTCATGTGTTTATTGAATTAATAAATTAATAAGAAATGACAGCCCAGTCGGAGTGGCTCAGTGATTGAATGTCAACCTATGAACCAGGAGGTCATGGTTCGATTCCTGGTCAGGGCACATGCTGGGGTTGCGGGTTCAATCCCCAGTGGGGGCATGCAGAAAGCAGCTGATCAGTGATTCTCTCTCATCATTTATGTTTCTATCTCTCTCTCTCCCTCTCCCTTCCTCTCTGAAATCAATAAAAATATTTTTTAAATAAGGAGTTACAAAGATATAAATACACAAGAGCATAACTGGCATTCTTGAATATCTCTCAATTTTTACTTTTTAAAATTTATGTCTACACTTGTCTTATTTATATCTTTTGAAAAATCTGATCCTTTTCTTTCTGTAATAAATTCTTGTGATTTTTCTTTCCTAAGGAAAGCAGCTATTTATATTACATTTTGTTTGTTTGGATATTGTTACTGAGATTTTAGGTGTTTAGAACAGTTAGATTATATCTTATTATAAAGCTAATTTTAATCATTTTGCGTATATGATCATGGGACAATTTAATTTATAAAGTAGGGCATATTTATGGCACATGGTTTAAAATTTTCCTTTCAGGTTTGTGCTGATTTCCTAAATTCCTTTACACTATTTGTATGCATCTTGTCAATCATATTTTATTCTGTATATGAGATTAATAGAGAAATATTACTGATCAGCCTTCCAGTTTCCTTGAATGGTTTTTAGTATTCTATCACACTTTTTTGTAATTAGATTTAAATACCCAATCCCTCAAGATTTGCCATACAGAGAGCTGTCAATCAAAGAATTGGCAGGCTCTATGAACCACATGATCAAGTTTTATCCCTACTCTCTGATGCCTTCAAGACCAGCTTTTGCGAGCTGATCCTTCATTTCACATGTCTTAGAACTCACTCACACTTCTCATGCTTGGAAATGTAACACACAAAGTGACAACCTAATCCACAGCTAATAAGTTAGCGGCTATAAAAATGAACATCCACATTAACTTGCCAAGCATGGAGGATGGAGGTGTTACACTGTACTCATGTATATGTCTGCTAGGGCAATAGTACATATGCCTTTGGAGATGCTTCTAAGTTATGCAGAAAAGCCGACAATACTTCTTGAACTTTGCTGTCAGGATCCAATTTCATTTGAGAGCCAAACCAACAGCATCAAAACACTTGGCCATGATCAGCCACAATCCAGCCGGCAAAGAAAACATGTAAAACTAGCCGTGGGCTATATAAATTTTGTGAAGATAAGGCTATCTCAACATACTCTGTTGTGTCCTAGTTTAGAATATAGACTTTCACCAAATAACAAGAAGAAGAAGAAAAAGAAGTTTCTGCATATCTCTTAACTCATTACACAAGCAAGTAAAATGAGTAATTACTGTAACTATTTAGAGAAAATTTTGTTTTAAAAGTTATGCTATTACCAAGTATAAAACACAATTACATTATATTTTAAAATATACATTCAAAATTTAAAATGTTGAGTCTATTTAGTTGCAAACAATTAATATTTAAATTAATGCACTATACAGTTCAATTTGAACCCCACACCATACAACTGAGTTCTGTCTGTTGAAATCTAATTTTAAATTTACTTATTTTATATAGTAAGATAGGATATTTGACATATAATGCTTTAAACATTTATAAATTCTTGGAAAATACATATTTGATTAATTTATAATATTTATGAATATTCTTTTTAATAAGTATAAACTCTCTTATCCTCTTTTCAATATGTTTTTATAATTGTGTGAGCTTGTGATCACATACATGAGGGAGGAGCTTCTCAAGACCACTGGAAAGGTGAGCAGAGATTCCTGTTAAGTGGAAGTTAGTTAAGCTGCATGTTGGGAACAGATGCCAACATTTTCAAGAGCCTATTATAGTACACTAGAGGCCTGGTGCATGAATTCGTGCACAGGTGGGGTCCAGCCGGCCCACGCTGATCAGGGCAGATTGGGCCAGGCCAGTTAGGGGGAGGGGCCACCGGTGGTTGGTCAGCCTCCCTGCCCCCTGGTCAAACTCCCTGTCAACTCCTGGTGGAGGGGACAATTTGCATATTAGCCTTTTATTCTATAGGATGTTTGATGAGTCTCATTTCAGCACTTAGAAGAACTCCATAAGATAGGCATCTTTTATCCCTATACTGATTCATATCTTAAGTCTCAGGAAAGTTGGATAAATTACTCAAATTCACAAGGCTGGAAAATTGTGAAGCTGGAATATAAAGTCATATCTAATTTAAAAGTGTGTTCTTTTTATTATTCTACTAGAGACCTGGTGCATGAAATTTGTGCACGGGGGCAGGGGTCCCTCAGCCCGGCCTGCACCCTCTCCAATCCGGGACCCCTTGGAGGATGTCCGACTGCCTCTCGCAATCTGGGACTGCTGGCTCCTAACCGCTCGCCTGCCTGCCTGCCTGCCTGATTCCCCCTAGCCCCTCTGCCTGCCTGCCTGATTGCCCCTAACCACCTCTGCCTGCCTGATTGCCCCTAACCACCTCTGCCTGCCTGCCTAATAACCCCTAACTGCTCCCCTAACAGCCTGATCACCCCTAACTGCCTCTGCCTTGCCCCACACCCAGGATTCCCTCCTCCGGCCGGTTCCAGGCACCTGGGACCCGGGCTTCCCTCCCTCTGGCCGGCCGCAGGCACCCAGGACCTGGGCTGGCTTCACCTAGGCCTCAGCCGCAGGCGCCCAGGACTGTGAGGCAGGCGGCTCGTCCCTCTCCCAGGCTACAGGCTCAGGCGCTGGCACCTGGGACCATGGGGTGGGTGGCTTGTCCCTCTCCCAGGCTGCAGACGCCAGGGACCACAGGGACCATGGGGCATCCAGCTTGTCCATCTCTCAGGCCGCAGCCTGGCTGATCCCCATTCCTCCCTTGTGAGCTCATTTGTGTCTGGCTGGTCCCCATTCCTCTCTTCCCAGTGTTGAGTATCTGAGCTGTTATGGCATGACAGCATGAGGGCATGATGACCATTTGCATATTAGCACTTTATTATACAGGATATAGTTTTCCAATGCACAGAAAGTAAAACAGACTATAAGCTTTTCAAAGATAGTTTTTCCCAAAGCACCATTGTGCACATTTCTTGGATTCTCATGATAACAGTTAATTAAAATTATTATTGACTATTTTTACTAATTAACTTTTATATATATTATGCATTAGCACTGTTTATTCACATGTAGAGTAGTTAAAATTTAAGCATTACTTATTAAAGTACATAATCTTCAGTGAGATAAAGGAAGATTTCCTAAACCTCCTCAACATAATTCACCTCTGACAACACAATTGTTAATTCATAAAACGTTATTGACTTTAGTATGTATAGTAAACTAATATATCTTTATCATTATAAAACTAGTATTTAATTACTGGGTACAAAACATAATTGGGTCTTCTTTCATCAATTACTGGTCCACTATAGAATGGAAGTTGCTATCATGTTCCTACTTTGCAGCTGTATTTAAATCATTTTTTGAACTTATTTTTTTATTTTGTCTTCTTTTGAACTTATGTTCTATGTTACTGTTACAATGTCAATTTTATATTGACATAGTGTAGAATGTGTTGTTTGATGAATAAACCGAAGACACATTAGGTTGAACTATATTAAATTGTCATACCATGGGTCAAAATGCTCAGGAATCAGCAATTTCACGTGGTTCAAAGCTAATCCTTGCAAACCGGTGTGTGTGTTTTTCACCCCTTTCCATTATCGGGATAAATTATCAAATGTTCACCAAATCACAAGTGAATGCCTAAAGGAAGTAACATCTTTATAACATACATTCCATTCACCACTTATAAAAGTAGTTCCCCCATCCATAAAAATTAACTTCCAACAGGAATGACTAGGACCTAGTCACTAGGTGGATAAGAGGTCTGGAAACCTAATTTTATGTGTGTTTGAGTTAAATTTATGATATTTACTGAGACAGTGAAGACTGGTTTGTTTTACAGTAAATTATGTGTTTGAATAAAACTTCAAAGAGTAATTGCAAAGCATAAATAATCTACTTATTAATCAACGCCTTTCAAAACAATAGAGAGGAGAAAACTGTCCACTGGAAACTGTCCACCAGCTATGCCTTCGATAGAGTATAAGAAAAGCAGAGGCTCCTCTTGGGAGAACAGGAAGATTGAGGCCTTTACTCAAAGAAACTGGTTTGTCCAGACAGTTTTATTTCACTACCCCTCAAAAGTGAGAATGCCTTGGTCACTTCTGCTCCAAAGCAGCCGTAAGGTCAGGAGGACCTCGGGGTAGGGATGCAGGCACATTGTACCCTTGACCCCTGAGATCCAGGAAGGAGGTCAGACCTGCCTGGTGGAGGTCTTCGCAGGAATCAGGGTTGCCGTAGCTTGCTACTATGTGTAGCATACCTAGTGTCACACAAAGTCATTGGATAAAAAGAAAACTTGCCATTTATACTTTATGAATTACATTTATGAAATTCTACGTGTGATTAGCAATACAAGTAGCTTAAATTTCTGGATCTGTTTGATCCACATGTGCATTTTTAGTTCCTGAAAACTTTGAGAAAAGAAAAGAAAGGTTATAAATACGGACTAAAAGACAAGGTCCCTTCCCATAAAATGTGAGCATTCTTCTTGGGCAGAAAAGATGAACATATATTAAAGAATTAGAAAACATCCTATAACACAGTCCCCCTCCTCCCTCAAGGCACTAATTATTACCATACACTTATATGGCACCTCCCTTAATACCCAAACAGGGGCTGTGGAACAAACCGTTGAATAAAATACACCCACAATCCCCCTTTAGCCAGGAACTGGCGGAAATTCAGTCCCTTCATTCTAATCATAAGCTCTTCTGACTTTGAGATCCACCTAAATCAGTTTTTCTCATGGTGGGGCAATATCTTCAGAAATCCTAGCCGGGAAATTAAGAAAATAATGGTAGTGACAAATAATACTGATGATAGCCCCAAGCCCAGGCGTGGAGCTTCCTGGGTGCCCTTCAGTACGTGTTTAGTTATTTTGTGTCCCTCTGCAATCCTTGCAACACTGCTGGCAAGTGCTGCTCAAAAGACCAGGAGGCACAGCCTGTGTAGGCAGCTCGTCCACACTCCCTCTCGGATGCCAATTTACCTCTCAAGTGTTAGCTACCAAACAAGCCAGGGATCCGAGCTAAGAATTTTGTTTACGTGACTAGCCAAGTCTGACCTGCCCCCCACACACATACACACTCCGTCCCACCCTAAGTTTTCAAAATTTCTAGAAAAATTTTGCAATGCACTTTTCAAATTGATTAGGATATGAAATCTCCTGGGAAAGAAAAATTCCCAATATACCTACTACCTAGGAAATGCCATCCTTGCTTATGCACCCCCTTCCCCTCAGCCTGGGTTCCCTGGAACGTGAGGACATCCTTTCGCAATGTTTTGCCGAAGCCCAGGCTGTCTTTTCCCTTCTCTGCTCCTCAAAGGGCTGCCTTTGCCTCTTGCACATTCCTCTCCTCCAAGAGGGCTGTGAACATCTGTTCAGCATCTTTCAGACTGGAGCCTGCTCACGCGCGCGGCTCTCTAGGGCACTGGAACATTGACCCACAGCCTTTACTTGTCCCAACTTGGTCTCAACTATTTTTAGCCTCGTTGATTTTCGTCTTCAACATTTCAGTCATTTTCCATGCCTGCTTATTCTCCTGTTCCTCCATGTTGTGTAATATTCCTTTGATGACCTTTTTCCAAGGAACGCAAAGAACTCGATGATTCAGCCCTCCGCCCACACGCCTCTCGAGGCCAGAGGCTCTCCTCCCTACTTCTCCGAGGTGCCGGATTGTTTGGCTCCGGTGCAGCTCTGTTTTTCCAGCTGTCAAGCAGCAGCTGACCAGGTTTTTTTTCTTCACACTGAAAATCGACACGCAGCAAAGTGTGTCAATGCATAGTAGGCTGGAAGCAAGGTCTAAAAGAAATAAGTCAAAATGGAACCTCAGAACTCAACGTGGCTATGAACATAGAGAGAGACAAGCTCAACAATTTTATTATGTGCCAGATGCCAGGCTAGTTGCTGGGAATAACGGTGGAGAAAACCCAGTCCCTGGCCTTCAGAAGGAGGAGACACAAATGAATTAGCATTTATTTGTGCTCTGACAGAGCACAGAGGCAACGCACTTCCCTGCGACAGGAGGTGGGCAGGGCTTCTTAGAGGGCTTCTTAGAGGTGGCACCCGAGTCCGGAAGGTTACTAGGATTTAGCCAGGAGAAAAACAAGGGGAATGAAATACCAGGTAGAGGGAACATTGTGTCTGACATTTCGGAAGCAAAGGAGAAAGACAGCAATTCTTAGAAATGCAAGTAGCTTAGTGCAGGTGTGGAAGGTTGGGGAGGAGCAGTGAAAAGGAAAGTTGAGAGACCAGGCCATGTTAAGGAATGGACTTTATTCTGCAGTGGGGGGAGCCACGTTTTAAGTGGGAAGATAATAGAGGCTGCACTGGAGTGAAATTACAAGACAAGGGGCCAGTCACAGAAGGCGGGTGCAGTGATCTGAACCGAAAGAGGGAAAGGCTTGAACAAAGGTGAAGCCTAGAGGGATGTGGAGCAGTAAGAGAGAGATTGAAGAGGCTGATGTGTGGGGTAAGTAGACCAGTAGCTCCTGGGTTTCTGGCTTGGACAACCTGGCAGGCGATTCCTCTCATTGAGGTGGGACATGATGAAAAAGGATCATACTTGGTGTGTGTGTGTGTGTGTGTGTGTGTGTGTGTGTGTGTGTGTAGGGGGGAGGGTGGGATGAGTGGAGGTAGTGCCAGCAATAATTAATGATTAACTGACTCTTGGTTAAATTGCTTTTGATAGGCCTCTGAATCATCCAGGCCAGGACATCCAGGTGGCTCGGAATCCAGGAGAGAAATCCCAACTAAAGAGATATGTGGAGAAATATCAGCGGATAGATACCTTTGAACACTTCAAGGAGTAGCTGAGATTACTCAGTTATTATATCATTAAATCCCCTTAACTCTGTGAAGTGGGTTAAAAGAAAAGACCCACAGGCGTATAATAATTGGATGACAGACCCAGGCTTGTCTGACTTTAAATCTTTGCCTTTTTCTCATCTCCATGCTGCTTTCCAGCGGGTATATTGAGTGCTTGGAAGAAGTGTTTATTTCTGTGTTCATGGCTTGGGTGCATTCACTCCAGCCCAACACTGCTGTAGTGTATGGAAACACAAATATTAATAAAGCATGTCTGCCACATTCAAAGCAGGGCAAGAGAGAGGGGAAGTCAACAGTCATTTTGATATAATATGGAAAGGGCAGTGATGGAGATGTGTCTGAGGTGTATTTGGTACAACTTGTAAGAATCAGGAAGAACCTCTGGCCCCAAAAGTACAGATAAAATGCCGATGTCAATCATGTCAACCTCCAATCAAGTCTGTTCATCAGACTGGGTGGAGTTTGAGAGTGGAGGTGGGGTGGAGAGGTGGAACCTCTGTCTGAGGGGACTGGTTTGAAGGGGAGACTTGGCTTAGAAGAGACAATGAAAGAGACCGAAAGAAGGAGGACACCTCCAGGAAGGAGCCAAGAGGACCTCCACACTAAACATCAGATCCACAGCCTAGTGCATTCAGGTAGCATCTGGGAATTCCACTCTCCTCCCTCAGCCTCCCATAAAAAATGCTTTTTGGAGGCCAGTAATGGTTTGATCTGGGGTTTCCTAGCAAGCTTAGATGGATTAGCAATTGTTAACTTGTTTGTAAGCATTGTTATCCCAGTGACGGGCCTGATTGCTCACCAAGATATTCTCAGTACACTGTCTGCAAAGTAGCATCTCAATAAATGTTAACCTTTATTGAATCAAAGCTAAATGTAAATAAACAACTAGTTATGCTCAAGATATTTCTTTTAGTTTTCTAAAATATATATCATATGTTAAATATTATAACTGTTGTAGTCAAATGGCTGATGAATGTGGACACATCATTAAAATTATTAAGATAGTGTGGTTGATAAAAGACAAAATAAATAATGTTAAAACAGCCTTTGATGGAGTTGGGGGAAAAAACAAAACCGATGAGTGAACCATGCTCGCTCCTGAAACACGGGAAGGGAGAAATGAGAGGATTACCTAGGGTAACTATTTAAACATGTAAGTTTTTTCATGGCTGCATCCTCATTTCTTATATGGAAATGAACAAAGACCATCTAACTGAGAACAAAAGCAAAGTCTGATTTTTTCAGGGCCTAATATAGCAAGGACAGAGTTCCCTGATTGAAGGGCAAGTGTCCAAGGAGAAAAAATAAAAAATTCCAAAAAACACACTTTGCTTATCTTCCAGAGTGGAGGGCAGCTTCCTCATCAGTGCTTTGCCCACTCCCATGCAACCCTCCCTCTTTCCTTCTTTCCAGTGTAAGATCCCATTTCTTACAGGCCTCTAATTACAGTCCCCAAGAACACAGAGAAAAACCTGATGTTATTTTTTCTTCATTTATCATTTCACTTTTTTATTTACTCAACACACTCTTATTGACTACTGATGTGTTCCAGGCACATTATTAGGCAATACAGAGAGAAAAGATGGGAAGAAAGATAAAATAACTGGAACATTTCTAATCTTCATGAAGAGATAGTTTAGCAAATAATATTTGCTATAATGGGGTTGGGCTACTTATCAAGTTATTTTTCATTTGGTCTCTCATACATTCTTCATCCTTATGTTCCCTGTCTAGTGCCTTAGGAGGCTGCGGATAGCATCCTCTATTAAAATAAGATTGAGACTAAGATTAATAAGACTCTCTCTCTCTCTCTCTCTCTCTCTCTCTCTCTATATATATATATATATATATATATATATAAATTATTGATTTCAGAGAGAAAGGGAGAGGGAGGGAGGGAGAGATAGAAACATCAATCTGAGAGAGAATCATTACTCTGCTGCCTCCTTCACACCCCACACTGGAGATTGAGCCCGCAACCAGGGCATGTGCCCTGACCGGGAATTGAATCATGACTTCCTGGTTCATAAGTTGATGCTCAACCACTGAGTCATTCATACCAACCGGGCAATAAGGATCTTTAGTTGGGTTCAGTCAAGAAAAGGTACCAGCAAGGTACCAGCAAGGTATTGAAGACAAGGAAGAAAAGAGACTAACGTATTTATTTATTTTGCTTTATATTTGGCTTTATCCCTCCAGGTCAACAGTTCATTCTAGGAGACCCCCACCTCCAAGTCACAGATTCTTTATAGGGGCTATTACCACAAAGCGTTGCAGGGATAACTCTTGTATTAAGAGCATCTGACCTGCAGTGGTGGTGGTTCATTTATCCTGGGGTACTTAAGAAGGAAATAGATGGGCAGCATTCTAAACTATGGCTTGATTTAAACACTCATAAAAATAATGTATGGTGCAGAAATCGCCCTTACGTCGTCATAATATAAATTCATGGCCTCTCTTCAAGTCTCAAACTCGAACCAGTTCATAGGCCCAGAATGCCTTGTTTGAAATGGAAACCAGATCTTTTTGAGGATGGGGCCTGCAGTGCTGCCACAGTACATACCTATGTCTTCTTCCAAGTCTTCCTCAGAAGCACACATAACATAAAACTAAGTTTGAAAATGACCTGTGAAATGGGATAAGCTGAGACCTCCCAGGAGTTCTTAAATACTGGCCTTTGGTTTATACTAATTCCTGTGGAGTTAAAGCACTACCATGGTTCAGCGGTGAATTACCACAAACCCAGTGGCTTAAAACAACACAAATTTCTTATCTTATAGTCCTGGCGGTCAGAAGTCTGAAATGGGTCCAACTAAAGTTCCTTCTAGAGCATTGGTTCCCAATGTGGGGGGGGGGGGGGGTTGATTTTTAAGGGGGGCAATTCAAAAATGAGTTATTAACAGTGAATTTTTTGCATTTCTTATGGTTCTAGGGGCCTCATATAGAGTATATAAATATATATTGTGACATTTATGCATTTCAATTCTCTATTATATGTTTTGAAACTTTATTTGCTATTTTTTATATCACTTCATATTATTACTTTTTAAACAATTTCCTAGTGATTTCTTCCTCAGTACTTCAACTGTCCTTTCATTCTTTTATTTTTCTCTTTCATGGATGCCATGTTCTTTGGAAGCTTGTTTAGACCAAGTTAATGGCCTTTTAGGCTTCCTCCACGTGAATGGGAGTTCACTTTCTGAATAATAAGAATTATATATCATGGGGAGGGGGGCATCAGGATTTTAGAGATGCTTAGGTGGGGCATGGCCGAATAAAGGTTGGGAACCACTGTTCTAGAGGCTCTGGGGGAGAAATGATTTGCTTGAATTATCCAGCTTCTGGGGTTGGCCTGCATTCCTTGCCTCATTTATTCTCCTGACCCCTGGAGAGAGATTGTGACAGGACAGACCACATGGAAACCCTTAGCACTGTCCCACCACAACTACATGGTGAACCAAAATAATACTGCATTTCTGGGCAAATACAGAGGTTAGTGTCACTAATCTAAAGCTCTGAAATAGGCAGGGGTGTTGGTTTCCTATCCCACACTCAATGAAACTGTCCTGTTCAGCCTGTGCAAAGTAAAATGGATTGTGGGAAATTATTATGAATCCATCTCAGCTGTCATCTTAGGTATGGTAACTTTACGAGGTCAAGCAATACAGTCCTGGTTTCTGGGACTACTAAACTGATGAGCACTTTTTTTTCCTTGAGTTTAATTAATAAAGACCAACTTAAAATGTCTGCCTTTACCTGGAAGAGGCCACAGTGTGTTTTTACCATCTTACTTCAGGGCTAAGCCAACTCTCTTGCTCTGTGTTATAACATAGTCTATTGAAAACTTGATCATCTTGATATCCCATAGAACATCACATTGGTCCATTACATTGGTGATGTTATGCTAATTCGCCCTGGCGTACATAAGTAGCAAATTCCTTAAATGCTTGAGTAAGATAAATGTGGCCACGTGGTAAAGGATAAATCCCATGAAGATTTTTGAAAGTTTCAAGGCACCCAGTGGTTTAGAACATGTGAGGATACACCTGCTAAATGAAAGTTAAGTCACTACACCTTGTATGCCCACCACAAGCGGGACAATGTTTGCCAGAACTCTTTGGATTTTAGAGACACCATATACCACAAATGGATGTGCTTCTCTAACCCATTTGGTCAGTAACCTATAAGGCTGTCTGCTTTGAATAAAGCCTGGAGCAAGAGAGGGCTCCCTAGGTCCAGGCTATAGTACAAGCTGCCCTGATACTGGGATTCTAATGACCTAGCAGACACAATAGTTGCCAGAAGTGTCTGGCAACCAGAGGAAACTTATAGAGCCTCCAGTAAACCCCAATAGGAGAATCACAGAGGATATGCTTAACGTTTATAGAATAAAGCCAGGACATTTTTTAAAAAATGTATTCGTTATCTATTGATATATAATAAAATACCCCATATCTTTCGGGGCTCTTCTGGGATGATGGCTACAACAACCAATGACTATTCACTGTATGAAAATCAACTTCTTTCTTTTTATTTTTGTGTCCTTCTTTTCCCTCTGCCTAGCCCATGCCCCCAGTGCTGCTTCCCCAGAATTGATTGTGTTTTATTTTAAAATGTTTTAATTAAAGCATAGTTACACAGTATTATATTAGTTTCAGGTGTACAACATAATGATTCGACATTTACATACCTGAGGGTGTGATCAACACATTAAGTTTAGTAACCATCTGTCTCCATGAAAAGTTATTACAATATTATTGACTATATTCCCTGAGCTGTACATTGCATCTCCATGGCTTATGTTTTTTATAACTGGAAGTTTGTACCTTTTATTCACCTTCACCTTTCTCAACCATCCCCTACCCGCTAGGCTCCTCTCTTTCTACAAGGTTTTGGTAGAGACTGAAAGCATGGTCATGGAACACCAAGCACATCGGTTTGCTAGGGCTACCATAACAAAGCATCGCCAACTGGGTGGCTTAAACAACAGAAATGTGTTGTCTCACTGTTCTGGAGGCTGAAAGTCCAGAATCAAGGGATTGACAAGGTTGCAACGTTCCTTTGAGGCCTGTGAGGGAAGGATGTGTTCCAAGCTTCTCTCCTTCATTCGTTGAAGACTGCCTTCTCCCTGTGTTTCTTCACACCATCTTCTCTCTATGTGTGTCTGTGACTGCAAGTTTCCCCTCTTAATAAGGACACTGGTCATTTTGGATTAGAGCCCACCCTGATGACTTCCTGTTAGCCTGATTACTTCTGTGAAGACCTGATCTCCAAAGAAGGTCACTTTCTAAAATACTGGTGATTAGGAGTCCAACGTATCTCTTCTGGAGGGGACACAGTTCAACCCAGAACAACAAGTAACCGTACAACCTGAACTACCCGTAATAAACTGATCGTTACCTGATCCACCAAATGATAGTTGAGCATGTTCAGCAGCATCCCATTATTAAGTGGAAATGGCATCTGTAAGCTCTAGGAGATAAATCCAAGTGTCCCAGAGGCACAAGAAGTTCATATGAGCAGAGAATTCGGACTCCATGGTACCCGCTTCCACTGTTTCAGTGTCTCTCCCTCCACACATTCCTGTACTTTCATGGGGAGTACCATATAACCAAGCAACAGAGGAGGGAAAAGAGTGGGCCTTATGCAAAGTAAGTTGGTACCAGTCATTGAGTCATCACAGCCCCTTCTCAGGGATACCCTGAAATTCCGTAGAAAGAGAAATCTTCCTCATAGACAGAACTTTGAGTAGTACATCTGTTTTTCCATTTTGTATGGAAAGAGAGATGGCCTAATATAAGATTACACTGACTCGTAAGTGGTGGCTAATGTGTTGGCCAGCTGTTTCCTAGAGACTTTTAAAAAACAAGATTGAAAGACTGGTGACAGCCGAAACCGGTTTGGCTCAGTGGATAGAGCGTCAGCCTGCGGACTGAAAGGTCCCAGGTTCGATTCCGGTCAAGGGCACGTACCTGGGTTGTGGGCACATCCCCAGTAGGAGATGTGCAGGAGGCAGCTGATCAATGTTCCTCTCTCATCGATGTTTCTAACTCTCTATCTCTCTCCCTTCTTCTCTGTAAAAAATCAATAAAATATATTTTTAAAAAAAGAAAGACTGGTGGCAAAGGTCTGAGTGAGGGAGATATGTGGAAGAATTTTTTGAAGTGGGCATCAAGTATGAAGACGTGTGCCTCATGCCATGGCCTCCATAGAACAAGATGATATGTTCCTCAGATGGTACCCAACCTTTCCCCAGCCTCCCCAGAGCTTGCTGGATGTACAGTGCCATGGTGTGGGCCTGGAGGTTAAGCATAGGCTCAATGCATGCATGGCCCACCCCAAAGCTGTAGCTTCCTTCCTCCATTGCTGAGTGTACAAACTGGTGAGAGCAGAGGCTGACACTGAGCTCCCAATATGGCACTATTCCCTCTCGTCTTTGTTAGACGTTCTGTTTTCACTGTTCCAGCTCACAGGCTCCAGTAACAATATTGCTATCGACACACTTTTACCAGAAGCTGGAAGAGGGAGGCGGGGATGGATTTGAGAGATTCTGGTAAAGGCAGAATTGGTGAGGAACTGGTGATGAAGTGAGTGAAGCCAGAAAAGGAAACCTGAGATGACTAAAGTTTTCAGTTTCTACTGGTGGTGAAGTGAGGATAGCAGGAGAGTAGAAGAGAAATACTGAGATGACTACAGTTTTCAGTTTCTGTGAATGGTGAATGGAGATATTTTTAATGAAGGTAGAGATGATCAGAGAAGGGTGGGCCGGGGGTATTGGGGAAGACAGAGTTCAGTTTGAGCCTCTGGAAGTGGGTGTGGATGAGTGCATGTATCATAAGCAACTAGTGGTCAAGAGGGGAAACAAGCCCTTGACTGCAGAAGCTAAGTCTGGAATGGAGATAAAGATTGGAAATTTGAATTTATTCAAAATCATTTTTTTATTGATTAAAAAAATTACATATGCATCTTTATCGCCCCATTACCCCCCCCCCACACTCATGCTCCCCCCCTCCCCCCGTGTCTGTGTGTTTTAATGCTCCATAGGACTTTGTATTTTTAACTATGGACAGAGAGGCTTTGTTTTTCAACAGCCGTGAACAAACTGAAGAGGCCTTTTAGAAGGTAAAGGGTAGCACATCCTCAAGAGAATGAGCAAAGAGGGCCCACAATGCAAATATGTACCTGTGTGTTTTATACTGAAAGTGCCAAGTGCACAGACCTCAATCTGTCTTGTTCCACTTCTCTACTTTGGCTTCTAAAAGAGAGTCTGCTACATCGCAGCCGTGCACGTATTAGTGAAATGGATGGAATAAATGGGAGGATGTGGAGATGGATGGATGGATGGATGGATGGATGGATGATGGATGAATGGATGGATGGATGGATGGAAGAACGAACCTACAGGGTATAATGGGGAGCTGGGAAAAGACAGGCACACCTGACGGTTTTTCTCTTCTTCAAATCTTCTTTGCAAGACTGAAAGAAGCGTGCGGCCAGTGGTTAAGAACATGGCCCCTAATTCAGACTCCACGACTTCCTAGCTGCGTGAAGGGGCCAAGTGACTCAACCTCTCTGAGCCTAGACTTCCTTCCTGTAAAATAAACACAGCAAATGCTTAGAACAACGCCTGGGAGGGAAGTAGGTTCCACACCAGAGTCAGTGTTATTATTTTTGGCATCTTGATGAAAAGGTAAGCCTGCAAAACAAGCCAGAAATTCCCTGTTGAGGGTGAATCCAGATACTTAGCCTCTAAGTTTCATTCATATGTGAACGCTCACCTTCTCCCTCACTTTGCCATCCAGAAGCTTTAAACACCCCCCTCCTCCCCAACACACCTTTCACTGGCTAGAGAGAGGCCTGGGTTTTAGTCGCAGCTGCTCACAGTGAGCTGTGTGAGTGTGCAGAGCCCATGCCCTCTCTGGGCTCTGCCTGTCCACGCGAGCTTGCAGGAGCTCAGATCCAAGGCTTCTTATAAAACAGAACCTGGTCCCGGCGTTGGCCGCCTGGGACGCCGCGTGGGATCCCGGGCGCCAGCGTATCCCGGATCGGGGTCTCACACCCGCTCCGCAAGTCCCCGGGCCCCGCACGGGGCGCACCCTGGCTGCCGCGGGGCGCCCCGCACAACGCAGGAGAGGTGCCTCTCTGGCGCCCCCCGGCCGGCCGGGATGCCAGTGTCCGGAGGCGACGCGCCTTGTCCCGCTGCTCGCCCCGCAGCTTGTCCCGCAGCCCTTTATGCCTAGGGGGCCGGGCCCTCGCTAATGTTTAACTCGGGGCGAAACTTGCGAGCGCCGAGTGACTCTGCGGCCGGCGGGGAGCGGGGAGCTGGACGCGCGTCCCGGGGCGAGTCTGACTTCTGCTGCCTCCCTGCTCTGGACGGACGCTCAGTTCCGAGGAGCCGCCGACGATGAAGGTGAGTGAGTAGCGCGCCTCCCGCTCCCCCAGCCCCAGGGTCGAGGTGTAGGTGCCTCTCCACCAAACTCTCCCCAAATGATCCCCCTAATTCCCCGGAGCGGAACCAGGGGGCTCCTTAGGCAGCAGCGCCAGGGCGGCCCTCTGACAGGTGAAGGGACTTTCTAGAGCTCTGCCCTCACTCTGGGACCTGCGGGGTTGGGCTAGGACCCGGGCGCTGAGCCTCGGACGACCCGGAGAGCCACCCCTAAAACGCACGCCAGAACTCTCACTGCGCTTCTGAAGTGCAGGCTTAGCAGAAGCAAAGGGTAATGTGCTCAGAGGTCACAAGTTCAAGGGCGACCGCGCTTACAACCTCCCACTGGCTCACTCCCAACCCTCCCAGCCCACCGGGCCCCCTCCCAATGTGCGCCCTCCTCCCCCGGCAACCCCCCTCTCCTCCCCGTGGCCAGGGGTGCAAGCCCAGGTCCCGACCCCCTCACCCCGACGGGGGCTGAAGGGCTTGATCTAACTGGACTGATCTAACCGGCTTGCAGACGCAATGGAAGGTGCTGCTGGGACTGCTGGGGGCTGCGGCGCTCGTCACCATCATCACCGTGCCCGCGGTTCTGCTGAGCAGAGGTAGTAAGTTTGACCTCTTTGAACGAGATACAACAGTTGGAGACCGGGATCTGCGTCTGTTTCACTACAGGAAGGGGGACGGGGATGTTGTCGGGGGTTGGGACCCGTGTGACAGGTTGTAGCTGAGGCGTCCCACGCGTTGCTGCTGCTTCTGGGGTAGCAGTTAGATGGACTTCCGCAGGGTCTCCCGTGTTGACGCTGCAAGAGCCTCGCAGTCGTTCTGTGTATAAGCAACACATACCTCCTGAAATTAGAGGAGCGGGGGCAGGTTAGGATTTTTTTGTATTAAATTTAAATTAATTTTTTAAATGTTCGTGGTTGTGGTCTTCAAAGGAAAGGAGGCAGTGTTTAAAGATATCAAATGTCACAGGGGTGTGGGCCCCAAAATGCGGTTTGGAGAAGACGGAGCACAGCGCCCCAGGTAGTTTCCCTTCAGGAATGATGGAAACCCCTCAGAGGTGGGATATGCGGGACCATAACTGTTTGACCACTTATAGAAGTTATAGACATAAATATTTCAGAGTTAAATTATGAAGCTGCTGGACTACATGATGATATTCAGAGCGGGGTAGAAGCAGTGATGCTTGGTGGATTCTTTCATTTAAAGCCACCTTCATTTCCTTCAGCTTGGCCAACTGCTCCAGTTCAGCCCTAGCTCTTAATATAAAACATTCATATAACGGAACACGCACTATCGACTTGAGCACACCAGAAGAACTAGTTTGGGTCTCCTCGGCCCAACTTTCCTTTTAAATATTTATTTTCATTTCAGTGTTACATGTGGGGAACCGCTATAGGGTTAAACCTTGGACTGACCTGTTGGCAAAGTCACAAACAGGTTCCCGCTTAGAGGGCACAGTCCTCTTAGCATAATTAGGCTTGACCTTATGACGCTCCCTAGATCTTACCTGGGAAGCTAATGGGCTGAGGGAAGTAACAAGAACAAAAACAAGTGAAACTCACAAGAACAGTGTAACTTTGGTAACCACTACCTTGTTTACCTCTGACTATAAAAATAAAGGCTCAGTTTGCCTCAGGATCTTTCTCTGGATCCACGGAGACTAAAGAGAGCTAGAGAGTTCTAAAGAGAGCTAGAGAGTTCTAAAGAGAGCTAGAGAGTTCTGAACGCTGTCTCCGTGTAAAACATTCTTCGCGGACTCTGTCCACACCTTTGGGAACCTCTGGACTGCTGGGGTCACATGCTGGGCAGCTAGCTGAAGCATCTACTCTGGATGGTGTAGTCAGCCAGGGTGTGTTATCCAAATTTCTGTTCAGAATTGGTTTATAGAGCTATCGAAAACCTTGTTTGCCCAGCAGTTTCAGTTCCAGGGCAAAGGTGCCAAAGGTTAAATAACTGAATGTGTTGACCTATTGATAATGACTTTACTGACTCAGAGCAATGCTTACTACCATTTTAGACTGTTACATGTCAGGCATCAGTGCACATTTGACTCTGTTGTGAACTGTTGAACTTTAACTCTTTTTATAAAATGATACTTTGTATATTTAAACAACCACACACACAAAGCCAAAGAATGAGTCATTCATACAAGCAAATATTCACCTCTTACATTATGTGTCAGGCACTGTACTAGTTGCTGCAAAGACAAAGGTTACATTTTATAAATATAAAGATCTCTGACCTCAAGAAGTTCATAGTAATTTAGTGGGAAACAGATATGCAAACAAATCAAAGTAACCAAAACATCACTTAGCCACCACATGGCTCAGGAAGGATAGGTAAAACTGTAATTATCAGAACTTGCCTTAGAGGACGGAACACTATACTTTGTTAAGCCACTTGGGATGGGCAGTGAAATGGCCTAGGGCAGTGGTCGGCAAACTCATTAGTCAACAGAGCCAAATATCAACAGTACAACAATTGAAATTTCTTTTGAGAGCCAAATTTTTTAAACTTAAACTATATAGGTAGGTACATTGTTATTAACTTAATTAGAGTACTCCTAAGCTGGCCTTTGCTAAAAACGTCCTCAATCTGAGGGGTCGACCTCAGTGAATGTACCCCCACTTCTTCTAACGCCACTTCTTCAAAATAGACTCGCCCAGGCCGAAAACCGACTTCTGCGCATGGGCCACGAAATTTCAATCTCGCTATACGTGCGCGCCTGCACGTGGTATTTTGTGGAAGAGCCACACTCAAGGGGCCAAAGAGCCGCATGTGGCTCGAGAGCTGCAGTTTGCCAACCACTGGCCGAGGGGCTTAGGTCACAAAACTGTCTTCCAAGGGGTTTTGTGGGTAAACTAGGAGTGTTTTGTTTTGTTGAGTGACTCCTGAAGCCCGTGGAGGGGCTGTCTTATCATTTCCCTCCCTTAAAGAGTACTTAGTTTTTCTCTGCAAATGAAATTTGAACAAATATCTCAAGAACATCCTCTCCGATAGGGTCTTCCCCAGAGATTCACATCTTCACCCATGAATGTGACTCAAGAAGACAAGTTAGTGAGGCTTGAGCAAACTTCCCTGGGGTTAGAAGGGTCCTTCTGGGAACGTACGAGGAAAACTCTCCCAAGAAGCTTCCTATGCAGGGAGGCTTGAATGGTTAACACCAGGCTCTGGAGGTCAGGTTTTTCTAGAAAGAATGTGAATGCCTTTCGTGTCAACACAGAGACACCAGATCACATGCTCTCATCTGGGATTATAAAAGGACTCTGAGCAAGAGAGGAAGGTGGGCAGCAGGAAAAGGATATGATTTTAACCTGTAGGGGATGAAGAACTGCTGGAGAATTCTGGGCATGCCTGAACCCTTGGGTTTGACAGTAGGAAGGTGAGTTTAAGTGGAGCAAGGCTGGAGGGAAATCAAGGGACGTATGCCTGGAGACTGGTGGTGCAGACCAGAATGTAGAGCCTATAGTAAAGAGCTACTCAGAAATGTGGATGATTAGGCTTTGATCTTTGGGAACACAGGAAGTAAGGGGAGCTTGGCTAAGGACAACTCTTGGGAAACTGAGTGGAGATGTGGTTTCATTTTGTGCTTTATTTATGCCACCAGTGAAGCTGTCTCCTCATATATTTTTTTATGAATATGTTTTTTCATTGATTTTAGAGAGAGATGAAGGGAGAGAGAGAAATATCAGTAAGAGTGAAACATTGATCAGCTGCCTCCTGCATGCCCCCTACTGGGGATTGAGCCTGCAACCCAGGCAGGTGCTCTGACTGGGAATTGAACCACTGAACTCTTGGTGTTTGGGATGATGCTCAACCAACTGAGCCACACCGGCCAGGGCTCCTCATATTTCTTAAATGGCATTTACAATTTACATATTTGAGGAGAAAAGGGAACTCACCATGTTTCAATTCCTGCCTTGACACAGAATTTTTGCTAAATCAGCCATACCTTTCCTGGGCTGTGCCACTGTAAGAGATTGCATTATTACAAAGAATTCAGAGTTGCCGAAACCGGTTTGGCTCAGTGGATAGAGCGTTGGCCTGCGGACTGAAAGGTCTCAGGTTCGATTCCGGTCAAGGGCATGTACCTGGGTTGCGGGCACATCCCCAGTAGGAGATGTGCAGGAGGCAGCTGATCGATGTTTCTCTCTCATCGATGTTTCTAACTCTCTATCTCTCTCCCTTCCTCTCTGTAAAAAATCAATAAAATATATTTTAAAAAAAAGAATTCAGAGTTATTACCCCAAAAATGCCCTTCATATCATCAATCTAGGTTTAAAATCAAACACATACCTGGAAGGAAGAGAGGAGGTGAGGCAGGAGAGTGGAAATATAAATGGGAAGGAAAGGAAAAAAGAGAGAGAAGGAAGGAATGAAGGAATAATTTGATAGAAAAACAAAACAAAATGCTAGATTATGTGGAAAGCAAAGAAATAAACAGCCAAAAGTAAGGAGGAAAAAATGAGCAAACTCAATTTCATTCCCTGAGAGACTGGTTTAAGAGAAGGTTAAGTGTTTCCATATGAAAGGATGACTTCAGCAGAACTAGACACACCCAGAAAGGGGGTGGAAAATGGGGGGGGGGGGGAAGCCTACTTAATACTAATGTTATATGTTTTTCAGAATAAAAACTCCTTGATGTCAGAATTATGCATTCACTAAGCAAAATTAAAAGTTCACCTCCTTCTTTATGTACAAAAGAAAGATTGTATTTTGTTTTAAATTTCTAAAATATCCTCCTAAAAGGGATATTACATATTTAAACATTCTTTTCCCAGAGAATCAGCAGTAAAACATATATTGTACTCATAATGGATTATAGAAGTCCTCATGGCTTAGTGGCAATAGAACCTTCTCATTCAGTACTTTGATCTCTTTATTTCCCTCTTTAAATTATATGATAGGCTGAGTTTTTAAAATGTTTGTCACATGGTTTTATTCATTTTATTATTTGTCAAATGATTTTATTATTGAGTTTTATTATGGAATAGAAACATAGATGTTCTTTTTTCCTTTGCACTGCTTTAGCAGTAAATTTCCTCAATACCTTTCTGCAGTGCATAGGAAATTTGACTGCTCACCCATCCATCAGTAACAAAAGAAAACCCAAATGTGAAGGAGACAGGAATAATCAAAGAAAGGAAGATAACATCTATGAAGTTTGCCTGAGGAAGTTCAGGATCTCTTCCAGGCTTACCAGCACAGAAATAAGCCTGAATGAAAGCTTTGTATATTTCAGGGACAATTTCTAAACAGTGAGCTCTGTGAAAGCTCGCATTGACTCCAGCTAGCTCAGTTAACTATTGTCAGCCATTGTTGAGTGTTCATAAGGTCAATGGGTTGGTCTTTTTCAGGCCGGCTCATTTGGCATTTGGTTCCCTAGCCATGGCATGTGCCTTTGATTTTTCTCTCTTAGACATCTTGCTGCTCATCCCAAAAGGGATTAGAGAGAAAAAGGGAAGACTCTTTGCCCCATTGATGGTTTTAGAGAAGGCCATATAAAGGGACTGACTAGAGCTGGATCTATATACTTGAAATTTTATGACTTAACAAAGTGCTAAGGCCTACAGGGACTGTGAGTGTAAATGCATGTGGGATCACCTTGCTTGTGGAAAAGAAGGTATGCAAAGATGTAATAACAGCCAACATTGTGTGCCAGGTATGGGGCTGAGGGCTTTTAATATACTTCTCATTTGATCCTTACAATAACCCTTTGAAAAGGATACTATTATCATCCCCATTTTTACAGATGGTTTTCAGAAACTGAGAAGTTGCTTTCATGATTTATTACTGCACAATGAATTACCCCAGAACTTAAAACAACAAACATTTGTTACGTCATAGTTGTGTCAGGAATTTGGCAGCAGCTTAGCTGGGTGGCTCTGGTCAAGGTCTGTCATGAGGTTGCAGTCAAAGTATTATCTGAAAGCTTGACTGGGGCTGCAGGATCCACTTTCAAGCTCTCTCACATTGCTGTAAATAGCTACAGGCCTCAATTCCCCACCATGTGGGCCTCTCCATAGGGTACCAGGACAGCTGGCTTCCCTTAGAACAGTGGTTCTCAACCTTCCTAATGGCGCTACCCTTTAATACAGCTCCTCATGTTGTGGTGACCCCCAAACATAAAATTATTTTCATTGCTACTACATAACTGTAATTTTTCTACTGTTATGAATCATAACGTAAATATCTGATATGCAGGATGTATTTTCATTGTTACAAACTGAACATAATTAAAGCATAGTGATTAATCACAAAAACAATATGTAATTATATATGTGTTTTCCGATGGTCTTAGGCGACCCCTGTGAAAAGGTGGTTCGACCCCCAAAGGGGTCGCGACCCACAGGTTGAGAACCACTGCCTTAGAATGAAGGATCCATGTAGGAGGCTGCAGTGCCTTTTATGACCTCCCCTCAGAAGTGTGACCGATGCTATACAACCATCATGTCTGTTGTATTCTGTTGGTCACACAGAGCAACCCTGCTGCAGTGTGAGAGGGCATTACACAAGGGCATGGGTGCTAGTGGCAGAGATAACTGGGGCCATCTTGGAGGCTGGCTACCAGAAAAGTTAAGGAACTTGCTCTAAGTTGCACCGAGTTAGAATTAGGCAATGTGACTCTAGAGCTGGTGCTCTTGAACCCAAATCGTTCTGTTAGTGATCAAGTATAAAATTAATGAGGCCATACTTGCATAAACGTTACAAATTCCCACTCATACACCTATATTATAATTTCATGACTGCTAATCAATCCCTGGATGCTAAGTGTTCTGAGGAAAAGCACCTGCTGTTGCTGCCTCCTTTCCTATATAAGCTGTAGATAGGCAACACCTTCCAGTCCAGGACTGATACCCCACACTTTTGACTGGTCTTATTTAGTGTTTTTAGTAGTAGTAGTAGTAGGTCCAGATGTACTTCTTGCACTGAATTACACTTGCTTTGTTTCCAATGGATGTTGTATTATTTCATTTGATCTTCATGAAACAACCACATCAGAAAGAGGTATTAATAGCCTGACTTTATACACTGAAGAAACTGAAGCATAGAAGTTGGGGCTTTGTAAGTACTAGACCTTGGGAATCCAAGTCTTTTGACTTCTAGCCTTCCTTCAGGCTGCTGGTTCCCATAAGTAACTGTGTGAAAAAATGCTTTGATGAGAGTTTTTTTAGGTTAATGATAAATTATTGCTTTATGGCTTGATGCTTAGACTTTCATTGTTGTAAATCAGTAGCTTGTAAATATTTTTACCTTTAGTCTTCATAGCTCCAACATGATTTCCAATAGAGGTGTGTCTCTTAACCTGAGAGTAAACTGAAACCACAAAACTGGAACTTCAGAGTTAGCTGTTTTATTTTTGCCAAGTACTGTATTTGAAGTTTTATATTGCACTTCAAAATTATAACTTCCTAGGAAGTTTTTTTTTCCTAGGAAGGTTTTTTTTAAATTTAATGATAAACCATTTGCTTTAGTTAAGAGTACACATTAACGTGCACACTGGGGAAGTAAACCGAAGTCACACAATTCAGCTTAAGTCACACAAGTCAGAGGTAATTTAAAGCAGAGCCAAAGCCAGCAGGGACTTTAATAATGACACACTTTAATAATGACACCCGGGGGCCACGCTGATTCAGGACGAATGAGGGAGAAAGAGGAGGTCTATGGGGTGAGTATCAGGTGGATACTATCACTCATCCCTTCTTTGACTTCACACTGGGTCCCCCAAAACTGTCTTGATGGCTCCTGTCACCTTAATACCATCTTTGTAGGGCTGAAATCTCCTCTTCTTGTTTTCCCAGTTGTTTTAAAGCCCCACCTGCTCAAGCTCAGGTCCATGAGTTTAACCGACAGCTTCATTTCCCTGTGGCTTTTCTTTATTATTTAATTCCATTTAAAACCTCTTCAAAGCTAAGGCCTATAGTGGCCAGATGCCATATTTGTTAACTCCTCAACATGTATTAAATGCTCCCTGCATGGCAGGTGTTATGGAAGGTGCAGGGATCTGGTCCTAAACAGTAGAGATGAGGAGCCTGCTACCATGGACCTTTATAATTCATGGGGCACATGGGTAGTAGGCAAGCACGTGAGTAATATCAGACAGTAATATCTGCTAGGACAAAAATAGTGTGATAGAGAGGACAGAGGGACACAGAGAGGCATTTCTCTTGACTCTAAGCATGAGTGTGGCAGGCTCTTATTTCCATTTCTATAATATGTCTCTGACCCTGTGTAGATAATGGGGGCAGGGGGTGAAGGTTGGTTTGTCCAGGTGAGAGATGGCAGATTGGAGGGGGTGATAGCATTGGAGATGTTAAAAAAAAAAGAGAGCAAGATGTATTTTGATGGTAAGTCATAATGTATGAGAAATGAAGAGTGAGGCAGCCCTAGCCGGTTTGGCTTCAGTGGATAGAGTGATGGTCTGCAGACCAAAGGGTCCCAGGTTCAATTCTGGTCAAGGGCACGGTCAAGGGCATGTACCTTGGTTGCAGGCTCCTCTCTGGCCCAGGCCCTGGTCCCAGGCGAGTGCAGGAGGCAACCAATCGATGTGTTTCTCTCACATTGATATTTCTCTCTGTCTTTCCTTCTCTCTTCCACTCTCTCTAAAAATCAGTGGGAAAATATCCTCAGGTGAGGATTAAAAATAAGTAAGTAAGTAAATAAATAAATAAATAAATAAGTCAATCTTTACTACCCTTAAAAAAAAGAAAAAGAGTGAGGAAGAGTAGAGACAGGGATGACTCCCTGAATGCTTGCTGGACCATCAAAGTGCAGAATTTTCTCATGTCCGCATGACTGTATCCTTTTAACAAGAGCTAATCTACTAGGTTCCTCTGACCTAATTCCCTCTTCCTAAAGAATCTGCTTCCCCTTCCCACTGCTGAGCTCAGGAGGGCCTTCTACATCGTGCACCCAGCACACACATGTCAATAGAAAGTAATTCTCCAAGTCAGCACATATTTATTGAGCATTTTCTATAGGCCAGGCACTTTGGTGGTCACCAAAGATATAAAAAGGATAGGTAAGACCATTGTCCTCAAATAATTCACAATTTTAAAGGAAACATAAGCGTCAACTATGATAAAAAGTGCTAAATGTCTCTCCATTAAATGATCTAAGTGCAATGGAAACATTAAAAAGCAAATGATAAATGCTGCCCAGGCAAGTCTGCACAGAAAACAACCCAACTCAAAGAGTTAATTTATAGGCCTAAACACACGCCTTCCAATCCTGGAGCCATGGGACTGGGTCCCAGGTGTGCAGTTCACCAAATGTGTAGTGCTCAACAATTCACAGCCCCCTGGTTCTGTATGAGGAGTGTGTCAGAATGTGTTTGGCTACAAGTAACAGAAAAGCTGACCAAGGGTTGTTTGAATTTTGGCTTATAGAGGCCAGATGCCATATTTATTAACTCCTCAACATCTATTAAATGTTCCTTTTTCTTATTGTGTTATTATTAGCATGCTATATAATTGGAAGTGCAGAAGTAAGACAGTTAGCACAGTGATCCAACAACATCCTCAAGGACCCAGGTTCGTTCTGTCTTTCAGCTTTGCCATTCTCAGACTGTTGTTGGCTTTTGTTCTCAAGCTTGTCCTCTAGGGGCAAGTGTGGCTGCTACAACAACACATCATTTGCTCACACAGCTGCTTCACAAGCAGAAGGGATGCTTATCAGGGAGACAATCTGTTTTGTCAGGGAGAAAAGACATTTCAGAAGTCCTTCAGCTCAAGGCAACTTTCCTTCATGTCTTGTTGGCCAGATTTGTGTCACTTGTCCACTTCGAAATGGATCATTGGCAAAGAGAATGAATTACCAACCTTGGACTAGATTAATCAAGACTCATCTTTCTGGGACAAGGAGGAAACTCCTTCCTTAGCACTTGGAAAAGGAAGGTGGAAGAGGAAAGTTAACTACCTAAGTTGAATTAGGAATTCTTTCCGGGGGGGGGTGGTCTGTGAAGTTATATGAAATACTTATAAC
>NW_005871053.1:17679216-17694588 GCF_000147115.1 Myotis lucifugus
AGGTTGCAGGTTTGATCCCTGGTCCAGGCACATGCAGAATAATCCAATGAATGCATAAATGAGTAGAACACAAATCTCTCTCTCTCTCAAATTATATCTATATCTATATCTATATCTATATCTATATCTAGATCTATATTTATATCTATATTAAAGTAAATAGATGTCACGGCAGCCCCTATCTCCAAAGAATCTGCGCATATAACCCTCTCTTTCCCCTCTTCTCACTTTCTTTTTTAACCACATGAGTTTATTGCAAAACAGAGTGTTTTGATGCTGCCTTTTTTTATCCTGAGGGTATTTTGGGGCCGGCACTTGCTTTCTCTTGGCATTCAAAGTGATAAAGAATAGGGAAGATTTGATTTTACATCATTTAAGATAAATCTGAGACAATAGAGTGGGTCAGAAACATCTGAGGGAAATTACTCTCAAATTTCTCATAAAAAGCACATATAAACGGTAATATTTTATCATTATGTCATTATTATGTCATATTTTATCATGTCAATTCATAATGGAAAATGTGGCAGTCAACATAAAATAAAATGGACAAAGTTTAAAAATACATGGCAAAAACTAGATCTCCAAAAGTCGACCCAGGAAAGTAGGACTTAAAGTAATTCATGGCCATAATACAAAATAAAATAAGTAAATAAATAAAGGCAAACAGAATAACCTCACAATATCTAGAAGCTACCTCCTGTTTAATGTGACACAGAGAAAAATAACCTAATTGATGACAAATCTTTGTTGTAAAATTTCCAAGGAGGAAGAAATTAATCTGCATGAAAATGGCTTGACTGCATTGAAAATAAAATCCATAACCCACCATCAAGTGGCCCCTTGGTACTGTCTGGCAATGCCCCATATTCCCCACTTGCTCACTAGCCCTCTTTCCTGATGGACTCTCTCCTGTGTCTCCTCTTCCTAAGCCTCCAGCCCCCCGGCCCCCCAATGCTCTTTCTCACCTGATGACCTTGCTTTCTATCTTCATGAGAAAATGAAAGCCATCAGAAGAGAGCTTTCTCAATTCCCTCCAGCCTGTATGTACCTGTGCACTCACCTGCACTGCCTCTCCCTGGTCAATGGATGAACTCTCCCATCACCTGTCCAAGGCCAGTCCTCCTTTGTGCACAGACCCAACCCCCTTTTGCTTACTCAAAGACATGGCTCCAGCTATTTGCCCTGCCTGCTGCATCTCCATTTCCCCTCTCTCACATCCTGGAAGGGAGGCAGGGAGGCAGGAAAGCAGGAAGGCAGGCAGGAAGGCAGGAAAGCAGGAAGGAAGGCAGGCAGGAAGGAAGGCAGGCAGGCAGGCAAGAAGGCAGGCAGGAAGGCAGGAAGGCAGGAAGGCAGGCAGGCAGGCAGGCAGGCAGGAAGGCAGGCAGGAAGGAAGGAAGGAAGGAAGGAAGGAAGGAAGGAAGGAAGGAAGGAAGGAAGGAAAGAAGGAAGGAAGGAAGGTCCTCTTTGGTCCTCACATCCCTACCAATCTCCCAGTCCCTTTCGCTGCTTTCCTTACCACAAACTCCTCAAAGAGTTTTCTACTATCACTGTCTGCAGTTTCTCTCTTGGCTCCCTCCTAAACCCACTGGCGTAAGGCTTATGGTCACCCAGCCACTAAAACAGCTCTGTTCTCATCAAGGTCCCTAACCTCTATGTTACTAAGTCCAGAGCTCAGCTTTTCCTCTGAGTCTCTCATGCCCTGTCTGGTGATCATCCCCCTTCTCAGCACCCTCTGGGGTTCCCCTCTCTCCTAGTTACCATCCACCTCTCAACATGCTCCCTTTCATTCTCCTTGGGAGTTCCTCCTTGTGTCTGACTTCTAACCTTGAACCACTCTCCAGGGCTCCATCCTGGAACTCCTTCCCTCTTTCCACTAGGTGACTTATTCATCCCATGGCCTTAAACCCCATCTACAACCTGATAATGCCAAAATTTATATCTCCAGGACAGACCCCTTTCCTGAACTCTATTGCATATATGCAACTACTATGTGGACAACTCCATTTGAGTGTTTTTGGCATCTCAAGTAGCATCTCCCCAAAGTTTTTATCCCCCCAAGCCTGTTCCTCCCTTAGCACAGCTTGTCTCTTAGCAAATAGCAATTCCATTTTTCCAGTAGCTGAAGCCCAAGTCCATGCAGTTCTCCTTGACTCCTCTCTTTCATTTACACTCCTTAACTCCTCTCTTTCATTCATGTTCCTTAACTCCTCCCTATCATTCACACTCAATATCCAATGGTCAGCAAATCCTATCACTTCTTCCTTCATATTCTTTCAGAATTTGACCATATCTTACCACCTTCACTGCTACCACCCTAGTCCAAGACACCAACACCTTTCATCTGAATGATTGTAAAAATCTCCCTATTTCTTTTCCTACCTTCCTACAGTATGTTTTCAACACAACGGTCAAGGTGATTGTGGTAGAAAGAACTTTAAATGGCTCCCAAATTTTTCTGCCTTCCCCCCATGTACTAATCCCTGCCTAATCTCTGAGGTTGGGAATATGTTGAGTTTATTTCTGGTAATAAGGTTACGTTCTATGGTACACTCCACTTTAATCTGGCTGCTCACAGGAGGGGCAGTTAGAGATTTGAGGCACAAAAAGATTTGACAGACCACTGCTGGCTTGGAAGATGGAAGCAACCCTATGGCAAGGAATGTGGGTGGCCTCTAGGGGGTGAGAGCAGCCCCAGGCTGGCAGCCAGCAGGAAACAGGGCGCTCAGTCCTACAGCCATGTGGACCTGAATCCTGCCAACAACCTGCTGAACTTGGAAGCAGCTTTTCCCCAGCACCTCCAGGTGAGAACTCAGCCCCGCCAACACCTTGATTTCAACCTTGCGACCCTGAGCAGAGAGCCCAACCATGCCAGGCTGGAATTCCGACCTACAGCAATCTGAGCTAATGTCTACACTGGATTCACCACTACATTGGTGATCATTTGTTACACAGCAATAGAAAGCTAATATAGTGATCATTTTTACACATAAGTTAGATTACATCCTCCTCTGCTCAGATCCTTCCCAAGGCTTCCCATCTCCCTCAGAATAAACACCAGAGTCCTTACAATGACTAACAAGGCCCTTGTAACCTGAGCTCCACTGCCTTGCCTCTCTGAGTTCCTCTCCTACTCTCTTCCCTTTTCTCTCCCATGACTTAGAGGTTTTATTCTTGCTGTTCTTTCTGCCAAGATTCCTCTTCCCTGGGGCTGTCCATTGCTCACCCCCTCAGTTTCTTTTGATATTTGCTAAAATGCCACCTTATCGGTGAGACCTTCCCTCACCATACCGTTTATCACAGCAGTGTCCCCAGACCTGTCACTCCTTCCCTACTTTATTTTCTCTGTGGCACTTACCACCTAACATGTGCATTATTTACTTACTATTTGTTCCTATGTCTCCCCCCATTAGAATGTAAGCTTTCTGAGGCAGGAGTTTTCATGTTCTACTCATTCTTAAAGCTAGTGCCTTAAACATTGAAGAACACAGTGAGTGCTTATACTAGCTTCCTAGGGCAACTGGAACAAGCTACCACAAACTGGGTGGCTTGAAATAACAAAAACTTATTCTCTCACAGTTATGAGGGCTAGAAGTTCAAAATCATGGTGTTGAGAGGGCCATGCTTCCTCTGAAGACTCCAGAGAATAATCCTTCCTGGCCTCTTCCTAGCTTCTGGTGGTTTTTAGGAAGAATTGGTACCCTTTGACTGAGTAGCACTAGAACAAATTATGTTCTAATGTAACCTACCAAACTTTGAATACAAACACTCCCATAAAGTGTAATGCATCTACACTAAATCACAAAAACTGCCAACATAGCATTTACTATGTGTAGTCACTTTTCCAGATACTTGGACTGTTTAGAAGAATGGTTATAATCAAAAGCTTTGTAGCCACAAAGATGTGGTTTGGTGCTCACTAGTCAGACTTGAGTCCAGTTATTGTCATGCCTTTGTGTGCCTCAGTTTCCTTACCTGTGAAATGGGGATGAGAATAAGTTGTATAGAGTCCCTAGAACACCCCAGCACACTGGAAGAATTCTGTAAGCATTTGTAATTATTATTCTTTATGTATTTTCAACTTTTTTTTTATTATTTTAACAGTCCTAGAGGCAGGTACTGTAATAACACTTGTCTCACGCCCTTGAATATTTTGCCTGGTAATCATTGGTGTTTCTTGGCTTGTAGCTGTATGTCTCCAAATTCTGCTCCCATCTCCACAGGGCCTTCTTCCTTCTGTGTCTCCCCATGGTCTTATCTATCTCCAAGTCAACAAAAGTATGTCTTCACGTGCCTTCTTGTAAGGACATCAGTCATTGCATTTAGGGCCCATCCTAATTCAGTCTGACCACATCTTAACTACTACATCTGCAAATCCCTATTTCCAAATAAGGTCCTGTTCTAAGATTCCAACTGGACTCTTCAACCCAATACAACCTGACAATTGGTGAATTAAAGGGATTATCTTAGAGCTCATGGGGAAAAAAATATATTTGTTGATGAAAGGTTTTTAACGTTGCTTTATTCTGATAAAAATACTTACATTCGTAAATATAAAGTTGAGTCATCCAGTACTAGCTCATGTGTACCTCCTATTGCTAGAGCACAGTGCTAGCTGCTGTTTGATAAAGATAAAATAAACTCATTCTTCCAGCTTACTTATAGTCTATTTAAGATAAGACTATTCAGAGTAAATATTTAAATGATACAAAATTATTTGATTAGTTGGAAAAATCTTTGGTATAGTAAATAAGTATTAAAGATGATAAGGAGAGAGAAATGGCGTAAGTAGTAAGGGACTGATCAAGAGGCACAAGGAGGGACCCTGAGAAAATAAAGGCCACAGGTGTGGACTGTTTACTTGAGAAGAGGTGGCTTGAGGAAGCAGCAGGGTCAGGTAAATAGTTTTTAGGATCGGCACACCCTGTGCAAGCTTAAGAACAAGGCAGGAGTAAGCAGTGAATAGAAATTGAATAGGTGCTGAGGGAGAAGAGATGAAAACAAAGTCCCTAAGGAGCAAGAAGACAAGGATCTGAGGCACAGGCCAGGCCCACTGGTCACTCTGAGAGCCAAGGAAAGGATTGAAGAGTGGTGCAAGGGACAGATAGAAGGGGGAAATGAGCTCTATGGTGGCTTTTGCTGCAAAGGAGGAATCACTGAATCTTCTCATTGGACAACTTCATACTGTTTTGAAAATGTGTATGCAGGCGCTGAATTGTTCAGGATTGTGTTCTGTTTTAAATCTTGGAAACATGAAAAAGAGAAAGGAAGGAAAGAAGCCTGTTATAAAGCTCTCATGAGAACTATTTATGAGTTTAAAAAGAAAGAGATAATGAGAGTTACTGGAAATAGGAGGGAAGAGAGAATGAGGGTGGTAGAAGCTCTTTTCCAGGAAGTCACAGAGTTGCCATTCTAAATAAGAGTCTAGAGCAGCCGTGGGCAAACTACGGCCCGCGGGCCGGATCCGGCCCGTTTGAAATGAATTGAACAAATTATGTTCTAAGGTAACCTACTCAATGACCCAAGTCCAAATGTTACTACCAACCTGCTTATTGTTATTAGTTTCAAACTTTGAATACGAACACTTCCATAGAGTGTAATTCATCTACACTAATTCACAAAAACTGCCAACATAGCATTTACTATGTGTAGTCACTTTCCCAGATACTTGGACTGTTTAGAAGAATGGTTATAATCACAAGTTTTGCAGCCACATTGTCTAGTTCAGATGTGGCTTGGTGCTCACTAGTCATGGACTTGAGTCTAGTTATTGTCCAGGCCTATGTGTGCCTCAGTTTCCTTACCTGTAAAATGGGGATGAGAATAAGTTGTATACAGTCCCTAGAACAGCCCAGAACACTGTAAGAACTCTATAAGCATTTGTAATTATTATTCTTTATGTATTTTCAACTTTTTTAATTATTATTTTAACAGTCCTAGAGGCAGATACTGTAATAACACTTGTCTCACACTCTGGAAAGTTTTGCCTGGCGAATGCTGGAAAGGGCAATTTCTATCATAGTTTTGTTTTCCAATGATCTTTTTTCTCAAATGAAGACAAACACTTGGCACAGAGAATAGCATTGCCTATAAATTTTTCTGGAAAGTTCTTGAATGATTCATTATTAGAGCTTCCAACTTCCTCAAATGCTGATGTTCTCGATTCAGTTTTCTTCCTAACACAAACTAGTCACTCTTAGCTTGCACTGTAACACCTTCCATTGATGTCTTACTACAACTATTTTGAGTAGTGTTCAGGAGAAACCAGAACTTTGCTTCAAGTTTTGCATGTTTCACGGTCCTGTGGGTCATTTATCTATACAGTTCAGAAGTTTCCACCTTTCTATTCTTTCTCATCACTTTGAATTGCACTGGCTTAATGTCAGTCGACACAGTAGGACATAAAAATCCTTGAAAATCTTGTTTGACCATTATGGTACTAGTCTTGTTTATTCCCCGAACAGTCCTAACGAGGGAAGAGGGAGTGACTATAGTCAGAAAAGATAATGATAAAGCAATTTCCATTTCATGAAAGAATACAACAGCCTTGACATCCTGTTTGGTGCTGGCTTCCTGTGTGTGCTGAATCTGCTGGCTCTTACAGGGTGAAGGCAGTGTGAATCTGGCAATGTAAACTACTGGTGGTGGTGGTGGTGTGTGTATGTGAGTGTGTGTGTTGGGGGGAAGGGTTGGAAGTATTGGTCTGGGGAAGAAAGACTAATTTAAACAAAGATCTGAAGAAAGAGAGGAAATAGCAAGCCTTGGGCATATCTGAGGAGAGCATTACAGGCCGAGAGTACAGCAAGTTCAAGGTCCCTAAGGCAGGAATGGGCCCCTGTGTCTGTGGAACAGCAGGAAGCCACTGTGGATGGAGTAGAGTGAAAAGGCAGGGGATGAGGAGGTGAGGCTAAACTCATAACAGACAACACCTGCCCCATTAAATTGTTTCCTTTTTTTCCAAATTATTACTATTCTGAGAAATGTGCATTGTGTCCTTTGGTTGGCCTTTCAGAGTAGACCTTTGAAAATCCTATCTAATAAAGAGGGAATATGCTAATTGACTCGCACGCCATCACAAAGATGGTGGTGCCCACAGCCACAAGATGGTGGCAGCCAGTCCCCTGAGCCCCACCGGGGTGGCAGATGGGCCCGGCCACTCCACGTGCCTGCCTCTGAAATCCCCCAGTCCCTTCAGCCCCCCAACCGCGCAGGGCCAGCCTAAGGCACAGGCAAGCCTCGGATGATGGCTGCCCAGCCGTCCAGGGCCTCCCAAGGCTCAGGTAACCAGGGCTGGCCTAGGCTTGCACTGCCAGCAGTGGCAGCAGCAGAGGTGTGATGGGGCATTGCCTTCCCCTGATTGCCGGGTCGCCTCCTGCCCCTGAGTGCTCCCGGACTATGAGAGGGGACAGGCCAGGTTGAGGGATCCCCCTCCAGTGCATGAATTTTCATGCACCGGGCCTCTAGTACATTAATAACTTCCTTAAGAAAAATTTGGTCATCTGACACTCTGATCTTAGAGTAAATTCTACAAGCTCCAGCCATAGAAAAAAAGTGATGGCAATGCATTTTTCAGAGGCCACTTGAAGTACCTTGATGTTTTTTCTACTGAGAAGGCAAATCTGACTATTGTGATTATGCACTATAATGCATCTTGTATACGGTAATCAGAAAAACATCACCTTTCACAAATCCTCTAAGTCCACTAACTTCAACACTTTCCCTCCATACAGCTGACTCCCACTATAGATGCTATGGATGGTATTAGACATGTCGATGAGAAAAAAGTAATGTTCATTAGCACTTAGCAAATGATCAGATTGTACTTGTCCTAGATATTTTTTCAATGTGATGCTCTTATTAGGTTCGTTTGGGGTATGAACACGGTGAAACTAAATGGCTATGATTTAATTTCAGCACCACTGCTCAGTATTCAAAGGGGAGACTTCCTATTCATTTTTGTGGCCTGAATGCCCAGCACATAGGGCTTCCTGAATTTTAATCCTGAGCTAAGCACTTTACATATGTTATCTCATTTAATCATGGCAAATCCCTATGGGCTAGATAATGCTTTTATTCTCATTTTATAGGTTTAAAAAAGTGAGGTTTTGAAAGATTCGATAATTTTCCCAAGGCTTCAGAGGGAGAATTAGACCTGAGCTCAAATCCAGTCTCTCTGATTTCAAAGCCACTAGGGACCCAACCCCTTATTGAGATTTGTTGAATCAATATACTGGTAGATGGGTGGTAGTCTGCATGTCCTGCTGGTCACACAGGATATGAGGAACCTTCTAGTCAATTTCTCCTTCTGCCTTCCTGATGTTTCTTCCTCTGTCCCTATGTCAAAGCTACTATTTTGCTAGATCAAATTCTAAAGTAACACTCATTTTATTTCCCTAGCATCAATATAAAATAACTGATTAACGTATGGAACACAAGTACTTTATAACCAGATATCTTTTTCCCATGTTTAATAACTTTATGAGTTTATGAGGTGTAAAGAGCATATTTCATTAGATACTTATTTACTAAAACAGTTTGTGTGACTTTGTGAAGTAGAAATATTATATATCATAGCTTAATACAGACAAAAAAGTTTATTATTAATGAGTATATAAGTATTCAAAATATCCTGTAACCATAAAGGGACGACTGATCAAAGCAAGAATATTCCATAGGACGACATTACTCTCTTACTTGGATCTTGCCATTCTGGAATTACTTGTACTCAGAAATGATTTTGATCCCATAGCAAGGATTCATTAGGTGACCACACACTTTGATGAGAATTCATCCTCAGGTTGAATCATTTTGGAAGCTGTTATTCTAAAGCAGTTTTGACTGATAAAAAATGGCATTTCCATATGGTTCAACCTAATGGTTGCTCTCATCAGAGAAGTAGAATATAAAGTTGTTAGCCTTTTTTTAATTTTTAAATGGAAGAAAATTTAAATTATTTTTAATGTGAATCTGAGAGTTTCTATATATGCTGACGGATAACATATGATTAACTGCTCTACTTGGCTAGCACAGTGCTTTGAACTGATAAGTCAAATGAACGACATGTCCCAGGCCCACCAGGAAAACCACACAAGCAGCCAAAGCCCTTCATCTGTCGCCGCAGCAGTGCCCTGTCAGTGAGCAAGTAGACAGGAAGGAGAGACGTGGGCATGTCCTCTGTTTGACAGAATAGGTTGTAACTTGGCAGCCAACTGTGAACTTGCTAAAGGTCAAAACCTGGACTTGGCACTCACATCTCACAGAACTCGCTTAGCTAGATGTTTCAAAAGTGTCTTCCAATGCACACTGCTTATCAAATGGCAAGGCAAAAAACAAGGAACATTTGTTGCTCTACTTGCTCCAATTTAGCAGCGCTGTTCTGGGATGGGTAGCCAGGATATGGAAGCTGACTCGCAGGGTCATTGTAAAGGAGCTGAGTGAACCAACACAGAAAAGGGGGACCTGAGCCTGGCATGAGTGTCATGGGCCATAGCAAGAGTGTGGCATCCATGCTGATATCTGGAACATGAGCAGATGGGTCAAAATCACACTGGGCCCATTATGAGCAGAAAGGAGGCTGAGCATGGTAGAGAGGATGGCTTTAGAAAAGCTATGGCCTAACGGAAAATGAGCCCAGCAGTGTCTGAGGAGGGCAGGTAAGTGCTCAATGAGAAGAGCAGCACTCTGGGCAGCAGGTGACAGCACAGGGAATTTTACCTCAATTAACAATATTTCAGATGTAATTGTATTATTCTGGGAAACCTGGGTAAATACTGTGTGTGATCTATTAGAGATACTCAATTCATTCTCTTCTTACAAAACCAGGAATCTGTGATAGATGTTCTGAAGAGATATTTTGCATTTTATATGTACGACTTAGTCTATTCAGGCTGCTGTATCAGTTTAACATAGTCTGGGTGACTTAAACAACAAACATTTATTTCTCATAGTTCTGGAGACGGGGAAGTCTAAGGCACTGGCGGATTCAGTGTCTGGTGTCTGGTGAGGGTCTGTGTCCTGTGTCATCACATGGTGGAGTCACTTTTCTAAGCACACTAATTCCATTCATGAGGAATCCACCCTCATGACCTAATCACCTTCCAAAGGCCTCATCTCCAAACACCATCACGTTGGGGTTAAAATTTCAACATATGAATTTTTGTGGGACACAAACCTTCAGTCCATTGCTGTATATGCAAAAAAGTGAGGTAGGCTGTAAGTATAGGTCTATCTAGACATAAGCAGTAGCAGATAGTATTAGGACTGTGAATGTCTATAACCATTTATATTTTGATTTATACTAATTTAGGGATGTGTGTTATGTATATGTTAGACTAATATCTCTTGGTAGCAGGTTATATATTCTCAACAGTATTTTTAGTACTCACTTTATAGCTATTTGATGTATGAAAGACTGATTGAATGAATACAAACAACTGAGGGCATTCAGTGGACAAATCTAAATTTGTAGTTTTGTAGTCCAATATGTTTCACATAATATTTTCTGTGGCCCAAGGCTTTACTCTTGTTTGAACGTTGACAAATCCAAAGGCTGGTTATATTCATTTGCTCTATTTCTGCTTACAAACACAAATATCTTACTAACTTTCAGAGGTGAAATGCAGACCTAATTTTGAAAAAAAAAAGAAAGGTGTTTTTTTCTAAAAAAACAAACCTCTTTTACTTAATTAATAAACTAGGTTTAAATCAATGGAGCAATGAAGCGAAGTGTTGCAAATTTATTTGTTTAAAACTAAACCTTTCATAGGCAGAATCAAGACTGTGTGATAAGATCAAAAGAAATAAAGTCTTAAGAATGGATTTTGAAAGAGGATTTCCTATAAGAGAATAACATTTCCACAGGCTGTAAAAAATTAACTAGAGAAGGTATTGCTAGCTTTACAATCCCCAAAGAATAAGAATTGCCACTGTAGGAATATTATGATGGTGGCTGCTTTTGTGAGTGTATGTTTGCTTGCATGTGGAAACAGTAGAGAATTTGGAAAAAAAGACTTTAGGCTGTTTGTCATCAGTGGAAGATCTGGGGTTGAGGAAGAAGAATCACATTGTCTTGACTATGCTTGTTGGAATATATCCTATGTCACTAAAAAACAAAACCTTTTGTGTGTGTGCCTACTTACCACAGCATAGAACTGTGCTAGGAACTAAGATTGATGCAATACATACATACATACATACATAAGGCCCTACATGGCCTACCTGTGTAGAGACCACACAGGTAGGCTGGGAGGCCTGGAAAAACAGTTATCGGTGCAGGTCACTGTTACAAGAGCCAAATGACCAGTGTGGGGCAAAAGTCAGAGAAGGTAGCATTGAAGTTTCTGTGAAGAGGTGGGAATTGGAGGGTGGAGCATTGCCACAGCCAGGGAAGCAGTTGAAGACATTGCAGGGAAGTGGCTTAGGCCAAGAAACAGAGACAGAAAAGTCTCAGAAGATCTGTTGGGTTCAGTAGGCAGATCAGTGTGGCTAGGTAAGAAGGTTCATGCAGGAGAGAGTGGAAATGAGGTTGGAAAGGGAGTCTCATGTTAGATTGTGGAGTCCACAAATACCAGGCTGAGGAGTATGAATCTTCCTGCAGGCAGTGGCGAATCACTGAAAGATTTTGAGGAAGAGATCGCCAGGAGGAAAGTGGCATTTTAGAAAAACCATTTTAGTGGCTGTGCAGTGGAGGCATTGGATTAGAGAGAAACCTATGCCAGGGATACCTGGGAAAAAAGGTTTCACAGGAAGACTCTAGAGCAGTGGTTCTCAACCTTCCTAATGCCTCGACCCTTTAATACAGTTCCTCATGTTGTGGTGACCCCCAATTTCATTGTTACAAATTGAACATAATTAAAGCATAGTGATTAATCACAAAAACAATATGTAATTATATATGTGTTTTCCGATGGTCTTAGGCGACCCCTGTGAAAGGGTCATTCGACCCCCAAAGGGGTCGCGACCCACAGGTTGAGAACCGGCTGCTCTAGAGGATTGTGTGGATGGGGATAATGGTAAAAGAGAGGGAGACATCAAAAATGATGTTCAGATTTTGAATTTGGGTCACCAGTAAAAAATTTAAAACCACACAAACTCTCTAGGGAAAACTAGTTTTGGAAGGAAGACAATACTTTTAGATAAGGTAGGTATAGGATTAAGCATGGGACAAGTCAACTAAGAAACCCCAAGACAGCAGGGGAAATGTATTTGGGGTGTGGTAATGAGTATAGATTTTGTCATTTATTTAAATGGAAAATATGCCTAAAATTCAGGAAGTCACATTCTTCAGAGTTCTCTGGAAGGAATAATATATAGAGAGAAGCACAGAAAGCTGAAGGCTGAGTATCAAAGCATTTCTGCCTTAGAGGTCAATGAAGAAACATTGAGTCAAAATAGGAGATAGAAAAAGTAACCGTCGGTGAGTCAGAACAGCTGAAGAGTTACAGAATCAAGGGCAAGGTTTCATGAAAACTTCCACCAAGTTAAGGAAAAGTGACCATACAACCAAAGATCCCTGAATTGGGTAAGGAGCATGTCTTAAAGGTCTGTGCATTGGGAGGGGGATTGAAAGAGACCTCAGGGCCTCACTAAAGCAGCTGTTGACTGGGAATGTGCCTAGTCAAACTAGTATATGCTGTAATCATAAAATATATACCAGATTTCAAAGATGTAGCATTTAAAAAAGAATGTTAAAGACCCTAGTAATAGCATTTAAATATTGACTACACATTGAAATGGTGATATTTTGGATATATTGGGTTAAATAAAAGATGCTGTTAAAATTAATTTCATCTTAAAATTTTTTTTAATAAGGCTCACTAGAAAGTGTACTTACATTATATTTTTACTAGAGGCCTGATAAATGAAATTTGTGAATGGGGGGGAGGTGTCCCTCAGCCTGGCCTGCACCCTCTCCAATCCGGGACCCCTCAGGGGATGTCCATCTGCCGGTTTAGGCCCAAACCGGCGGTTGGACATCCCTCTCGCAATCCAGGACCGCTGGCTCCTAACCGCTCACCTACCTGCCTGCCTGATCACTCCTAACCACTCTGCCTGCCTTCCTGATCACCCCTAACTGTGCCTCTGCTGGCCTGCCTGCCTGATTGCCCCCTAACTGCTCCCCCGCCGGCCTGATTGTGCCACTAAATGCTTGTCCCCCCACCAGCCTGATCACCCTAACTGCTTTCTCCCCAGCCGGCCTGATCTCACCCTTACCTGCTCTCCCCTGCTGGCCTGATTGCCCCTAATCGTCTCTGCCTCGGCCCCCACCATCATGGCTTTGTCCGGAAGGAAGTCGGACGTCCAGAAGACTTCCGGTCAATCCGGTCTAATTAGCATATTACCCTTTTATTAGTATAGATTGAACATCACTGATCTAGACCTTCATAATGAAGGTCACTAATATATGGTGAAACACACACTCACATACTCTTTAATGGTTAAATGCGTTTTTACTCCATCCACCCAATTCAAAATCTTTCAATATGTGCTTTGCATTTTGTGAGTATATTTTTGTGTCTTGTAACCAGTATATTGTAGAGATCCATTTGTTTATTTTATGCAAAACATAGGTTATTCCATCTTACTAAACATTGGCTCTTTTTTCAACCAACAGATAATGTTATAGTTGATGGTCGCAGGACCTACACTCTAACTGATTATTTAAAAAGTACTATTAGAACGAAGAACTACAACTTGCGGTGGATTTCAGGTAAGGATTTTTTGGGGAAAGGGGAGGATTTTTATGCTTATATTTATTCCAATTAGGTTGTGGAGCACTTTTATAGTACTGAGAAGATATTCTTGCTTTTTAAAACCATATAGGAGAGAATCTTTTTCTACCTAAGGATGCAAAGGGAGTTAAGCTAGAAAGTTTATTTCACAAAAATCATGGACAAGTGAATGGATACCAGTGGAATAGTCATCACTTAATGTTTTTTTAAACTTAGAAATGCTCATTTAGTATCTGTGCAAACTTGAATCTTAAATTTTTATTGCATAATTTTTAGCTTATGAAGATGTTTAATAGCAACTTGAAATATTGATCTGGTTGTTTTCTCTCTTTAGACCATGAATATCTCTACAAACAAGAAAATAATATCTTGCTATTCAATGCTGACCATGGAAACAGCTCCACTTTCTTGGAGAACAGTACATTTGTATGTTTAATCACATAATTAATTCATACTTGAAGGAAATTCTGGGGATTTTTTTTCATAACCTTTTAAATTCTGAGTACTATCTTTTCATGCTGTTGGACTCTCTCTGCAGCATATGGCACAGTGGATCTTTCTCTCCTTCTTGGAATGTTCCCTGCCTTGGCTACTTTTTAGTCTCCTTTGACGATTCCTCCTCCTCTGCCCATACTCCTAAATGTAAGTGTCCTCAGGGCCCCTCTCCTCACTTTGCTGGCCCCTCTCCTCACTTCGCATGCTCTCCTTCAGTAAATTCCATGCCCTTCCACAACCTCAGCATTCTCTTTCTGGCCTTGATTCTCCAGTATACACTTCTAACACCAACCTCCTCTCATGATCTAAACCTCTATTTCTAATAGCTTGCTTGCTTCTGCATATGAATGGTCTGCAGGCATTTTAAACTCAGTATCCCAAACTAAACTAGTTATTTTCCCTTCACTCTCCTAGCAAACTGAAAGCATCCTGCTCCTCTTCCTGAGTTCCCTATCTTGGTAAATAGTGCTCTCCTACAAGCCAATCCTCCTTGACTCCGCCCCGTATTTAGCTAATCAACAAAACCTCTCAAGTGTCTCTCAGATTTCCATTTCACTGTAGAGTCCTGGTTCAAGGCTTGTTTCATTCTGTGATAGTAAGTATTCTAATTTGTGTCCCTATCTCCATACCATAGACCAATTACTGCATTGCCCGCATCCAGGACTGAGACAACCCCTCTCATCTCATCTCAGTTACTGTGTCACCAGAGCACCTTTGTAAAAAACAGATGATAAGATTCTAGAAAATTCATCTGCAAAAATAGTCATATTTCTGCTTCTTATATTTAAGTCCTAGCTATTTTTATAATTTTATGTCCTCTTAGCTTATATTTTGTCTGATATACCATATACTGTACTAGTATTCAGGTTACACCTAACCTTTAGACAGTCTTTAAATATGCATACCCTGCCCTAACCAGTTTGGCTCAGTGGATAGAGCATCAGCCTGAGGACTGAAGGGTCCCGGGTTCGATTTCAGTCAAGGGCATGTACCTTGGTTGTGGGCACATCCCCAGTAGGGGGTGTGCTGGAGGCAGCTGATCGATGTTTCTCATCGATGTTTCTAACTCTCTATCCCTCTCCCTCCCTCTCTGTAAAAATCAATATATATATATGCGCATACCCTTTTTGCTCATGCTGTTCCCCTA
>NW_005871053.1:17694688-17772183 GCF_000147115.1 Myotis lucifugus
GCCCCCTAACAAGAAAGTTCTCTGTTTCTGATCCCCACCCTCACAGCTGTCTTTTCTTGGTTAAAATTAATCCTTCCCTCCCTGGTTCTCTAACCCTGATCACCATCCACCTTTCATCATGGTCATTGGTGTGGAGGAATGTGCCATCTTTCCAGATTGGAAGCTCCCAAGGCACAAGCCACATATCTAAAGCGATATCCTCTACATAGTCAGTGCTCAATAAATGGCAGTTTAATGGGATTGTTTAATTGTTCTTTTTTCTACTTGATTGACAGGATCAATTTGGACATTCTATAAGTGATTATTCAGTGTCTCCTGATAGACGGTTTGTTCTCTTCGAGTACAACTATGTGAAGGTAACAGAAATGTTTTCTTATTGTGACATTTAAAGAATCCTAAGAGTATGTTATATTATAACTGATTTCCAGGATACATACCGGTACATTTAAGATTGATACCTAGTAATATAGCAGGCACTAAAATTCATTAATTCAGCCTGAGGAGGAGAAATGCTTCTCATTCATAAGTCCAAAAAATGTTTTAAAAGACATTTATTTGAGTGTTTGCAAATACTAAAAAGTATAGGTAATATAATATAGATACTAAAAACATAACAAAATAGAACTTATAATTGAAAAGTGAGTTTGCATGTCTGACTTGAACATCCAGTAATATAACCCCTTATTTTCTTTGTCTCAGCTTTACATGCAGTAAAACTCTCAATAAGTATTTGCTTTGAAAAAAATTAAACTTCTCTTCCTTCAGAAGAGACTCTGCAAGGTGACCCAGACCACTCCCCAGCCTGCCTGTCCCACCATATACACCCCGTTCTAAAGGGGAGCCCCATCCCTATAAGAACACTCAGCTTCCCCCAGTCATCCAGCCCCACATCAAATTCTCCCACTTTCATGGAAAGGTTACAGTTTGATCACACATCCTCTTCATGTTTGGAATGGCTGCAAAGCACCAGTAACTTTAACCGCAGCTTTTTGATTACTCGTGGATTTGACAACAGTATGGGAAGTATAGGAAGTTGTGAAATGTAAGAAAAACCAAAAACCTGTAGAGATATCCTGCATTGAAAAAAAATACAAAGCTGAGGATCCCCATCTCTGCTTGTTTTCTAGAATAAATGATAAATATTAGTATAAATACCTTATCTCAAACACCAATGCTGCTGTACTCGGGCCAAGCAAACCATCCCATATTCCGTTTCCTATTTTGGGATGGTGACTCCCAATCATAATATTTACCCTGGATTCACTGTGCTGGGCTCCATTTCCTGGACATGAAGACTAGATGACTGTGTTCTGCTAAACTTATCAACTATGAGCAAATCAGTATCCTATGCCAACTTTAGCACATCTGTTCCCTATTAATGGATTATTGTTTGTTTAATTCAGTGGTTCGTACTGCTGTCTATGTATTAAAATCACTAGAGTTTTACAAAATTCTCAGTGTCCAAGTTCAATTCTCAAATCGATGAATTGAAGTCTCTAGAGTGAAGCCAGCATCACTATTATTTTTTTCAATCTGTAGATTATTCTAATCGGCAATCAAGGTTGAGAACCACTGAATAACATTGGCCTATGTTAAAGACTAACATATAAAGACTGTGAGGTTAAGATAGAAATGGAATAGTAACTGCCAACTCAATTTACTATGTAGCCAAGCTCAGCAGGTGCACTAATTTGAAGTGCACTAATGGATGTATTCCCTGGTGGACCTTAGCTGGACAACCCTCACTGGTAATTTGTATTTGTCATGTCACTGGAATATACATGTGTATTTACTGCTTATTCTATTTTCACTCTGTTCCTTCCTCCTGCCATCCATGCTTTTCAGGCAGTATCCAAAGAGCTCCTTTTAAGTCAGATTATATCATGTTTATGCTTAAATCCTCATTATCATTGGCTTCCAATCACCTTCAGAATAGCTCAGACTCTAACACAGCATCCTCAGAAGCCTGTGTGATTGGACCCCATTCTTCCCATCAGAACCCATCTCCTACCACTCCCTCTGCATTCACCATGGTTGGCCAGTGCTTCTCCTCCTGTGTGCCCCTTAGCATGACTTGAGGAGGTTTTTAAAAATACAGATGCATGCAACCTACCCCTCACCAATTAGCCCCGCATACCCATGGGTGGGCCCAGGCATGGATAGATTTAAGGACTCCCAGGTGACCCAAGGATCCAAAGTTAAGAACCTTTAAATACACAGCTTTTTATTTTAATCAAACATTACTTGCATTTCTACCTATGGGCCAATGCATTTGCCATTGCTTTCTTCTGGAACTTTCTTTCCCCAATCATCAACTGGCTCTCCCTTTTTAGTAATTCAGGTCCAGGCTGGTTTGGATCACTCTGTCTAACATTGCCCTCTGTCACTCTGTTCCCCCACAATGCACCGTTTACTCTCTAACATGTTAGCTTATTTTACTTTCTTCATAAATTTATTGCAAAACACTAAAATATAAGATTATTGAAATTAGAGAATTAAATCTTCTATTTTACTTCCCAGAGTATGCAATAGAATTTTCTGTGCAGCATAAATTTTTTGACTAATTAATGCTCAAGAAACCTATCCAGAACAACAAAAATTAGTCTAATTTTATTCCATTTCCTTGGAAGGTCTGCTATGCAGTGTTCTTTATATCCTACTTCATGACTTCTTCATGACCGAGTTAGTGCTTCCAGAAAGATCAGTTATTACTTCTAAGATATTTTTAAGAAGTAATGATCACTTTTAAGTGGCTATAAAATATAAGTAAATACATAAATAAATGAGTACCATACAGCCTGGTATGGATGTTCTCCTACCATCTTTACTCATTGCCCAATGCGCTAGAAACAGTAGCCTCACCTATCACACGTTGATAATTCCAGGAGCCCTGCTAAGCACTTCACTTATTTCATATCTATTTCATCCTTCTGAGCACTTCACATGCATTCTCATTCACATGAGATTATTGTTGTCATTATGGACATTTTCATAAAGAGAAAATTGAAGCTTAGAGAGAAACTTGTCTGCTGTTACACCTTAGAAACTTAACTTAGTCCATTCAAGCTGCTGTAACAGAATACCACAGACTGGATGGCTTAATCACAGAAATTTATTTCTCACTGTCTGGAGGCTGAGAAGTCAAAATCAAGGTGCTGGCAGAGTCAGTGTCTGGTGAGGTGCTGCTTTCTGGATCATAACTGGCCATCTTCTCTGCATATCCTCACTTGGTGGTCAGGGCAAAGAATCTCTCTGAAGTCTCTTATAAGGGAACTAATGCTTTCATGAGGGCTCCACCCTCTTGAGCTATTTTTAGTCACCACCCAAAGGCCCCACCTCCAAATATCATCACATTGGGGACTTCAACATATGATTTAGGGATGGGAGGTATAAATATTCAGTCTATAGCAAGACTTGAATCCAGGTTAGAAGACTCCGTGATCTTCCCTATCTTTGTGCTTCCATTTTTCTCTGCTACAATGCTTTCATTTACCTCTTCTCTGTGTGAACATCCTCTGCCACTGAAACTTGGTCCAAGAATCACCTTTTGTAGGGCTTTTTCTCTCCCCAAGGCCCAATTTATGATTTCTACCCCTCCCCACCCATCTCTATTTAATCTTTTGTGATTCTTTTCTTGTATTCACTTGTTCATGTCCCCCATTCAACTATGAACTCTTCAGAGAGAGGGAGCCTGTTTTATCTAATCATACTTCACAGGGGATAGTTGCCAATGTTTATATCTTAAACTAGAGACCCAGTGCACAAAAATTTGTGCACTCAGTTGGGGGGGGGTCCCTCAGCCCGGCCTATCCCTCAGAGGATGTGCACCTGCTGGCTTAGGCCCACTCCCTGGGGGATTGGGCCCAAGCTGGCAGTCAGACATCCCTCTGGAAGCCTGGAAACCCTGGGGGATGTCCACTTTCCAGCAGGGAGCAGACCTAAGCTGCAGTCGGACATCCTTAGTGCTGCTGAGGAGGCAGGAGAGGCTCCCACCACCACCGCTGTGCTGGCTGCCATCAGCCTGGCTTGTGGATGAGCAGAACTTCCCCTGTGGGAGCACACTGACCACCAGGGGCAGCTCCTGCATTGAGCATCTGCCCCCGGGTGGTCAGTGTGTGTCATAGTGACCAGTCATTCCCAGTCGTTCTGCTGTTGGGGTTACTTTGCATATTACCCTTTTATTATATAGGATAGAGGCCTGGTGCACGGGTGGGGGCTGGGTGGTTTGCCCTGAAGGGTCTCCCGGATCAGGGTGGGGATCCCGCTGGGGTGCCTGGCCAGCCTGGGTGAGAGGCTGATGGCTGTTTGCAGCTGGTCACACCCCGTTCAGGGTGGGGGTTCCACTGGGGTGCCTTGCCAGCCTGGGTGAGGGGCTGATGGCTGTTTGTAGCTGGTCACACCCCCTTCAGGGTGGGGGTTCCACTGGGGTGCCTGGCCAGCCTAGGTGAGGGGCTGATGGCTGTTTGCAGGCTGGTCACACCCCCTTCAGGGTGGGGGGTCCCCACTGGGGTGCCTGGCCAGCCTAGGTGAGGGGCTGATGGCTGTTTGCAGACTGGCCTCACCCCCTTTATGGTGGGGGGTCCCCACTGGGGTGCCTGGCCAGTCTGTGTGAGGGGGTGAGGGCCGTTTTCAGGCTGGCCAAGCCCCCCAGCGAAGGAAGCTCCCAGCCTCTCCTTTTTTTCTTTTATTCTGGGATTTATTTACCTTCTATAATTAAAACTTTATAGCCTTGAGTGGAGCTCAGAGCCAGCCAGGGCGGGCAGGAAGCTTGGCTTCCTTCATCGCCAGGGGCAACCCAAGCCTCCTGCTCGCTCCAGCTCCGTGGGCACAGCCGGCTGAAAGCAGGTATCTGGGATTTATTTATCTTCTATAATTGAAACTTTGTTGCCTTGAGTGGAGCTCAGAGCCGGCCGCGGCAGGTGGGAAGCTTGTCTTCCTCCATCGCTGGGGCAACCAAGCCTCCTGCTTGCTCTAGCTTTGTGGCTGCCGGGCGCCATCTCGGTTGGGTTAATTTGCATATAGTCGCTCTGATTGGCTGGTGGGCATGGCTTAGGGCATAGTGAAGGTATGGTCAATTTGCATGTTTGTCTTTTATTAGTGTAGATAGATGAGTCTTTTCCAAAAGATGAAGTGAACATTCCAAATGCGTTGGGTGTCCTTTTAAAATCTGGGATGGATCTGTCATCCTGAAATGATCTCAGACCTTCTTATATCTCTGTGTTGTTAGCCTGCACCACACCTTTTGGCTCTAGCAAGTATACTCAGAGGTTTCCCAGAAACAAGCCTGGGGTGTGTCAAAATAATCCGGGATTCAAAAAGGAATGTAGAACTTGCAAAAAGTAGGGACTTAATAAATATTTGTTGACATAAGAGGTTACAGGGGGATAAATGATAAGAGGGAAATATTATTCAAGGTTAGGAACCATGGCTTGTGTCTCAGCTCTGCCATTATACAGCTGGGTCCTTGGGTAACTTTTTTCATGTCTATTTCATCCTTCTAGATAAAATCTGACTTTTCTTTTCGTTGTGTTTCTTCCTTGAATACATACTATGTGGTTCCACTAGACCAAGCTCTAGTATTTTAAAGGTGAATAGAAGACAATTTTTCCCCTCTAGGAATATGGTAAGGGAGGTGGACATTCAGATAAATGATTTTTTAAATTTACATTTGCATCCACATATAAACATTTTTTCATAAATATGAATCTGCAATCATATATATATATTTATCTTTTTTCCATTTTTGCTTCAGATTTTTCATTTTTTCTTGTCTTATTTTTAATAACTTGTTTTATGAGGAATTTTCCCTTTTTCTAACTTAAAATTTATTAGCAAAAAAATGTTTGTAGTAGGGTCTTATAATCTTGTAATGTCTGTAGTCTGTTGTGGTATATCATTTTCCATTTTGATATTTGTCATTCATACCTTTTTTTCTCTCACACTTACTATGTTAGCATTTTTTAATCTTTTAAAGAACCAATTTTTGACTTTGATGAATTATCTCTACTGTGTTTTTTTCTATTTGATTACTGCTTTTACCTTTATTATTTCTTTTCTTCTGATTTCTTTAGATTTGGTTTGCTTTTCATTTTTGATCTTCTTGATAGGGTTGTTTAAAATATTGATAGTATATGTATTTCAATTTTAATATATATTGGTAGGTGGCTTTCAAAATATCTATAATACTTCATATTTTTATGGTCAGTGTAGAAAAGTAAACATTTCTCCACATCACCTCTAGCAATAGAAGTACAGATTTTTAAAAATATTTTTATTTATTTCAGAGAGGAAGGGAGAGGGAGAGAGAGAGAGATAGAAACATCATTGATGAGAGAGAATCATTGATTGGCTGCCACCTGCACATTTCACACTGGGGATCAAGCCCACAACCCGGGCATATGCCCTGACTGAAATCAAACCATGACCTCCTGGTTCATAGGTTGACACTCAACCACTGAGTCATGTTGGCCGGGCTAGAAGTATAGATATTTTAAATATTTTGCTAGTAAAATGGTTGAAAAGTGAAAATTTGCATTCTTCTTAAACAGGTGAACTTAACATACTGTGGTTAGTGCTAGGAATAATGTTTACATGGGAAGTGGCACTTTAGCCCCCTGAGGTCCTGGAAAGGCTCCTTGGCAGAGGTGATGTTCAAATTAGGTTGTAGATGAAATCCAGAGGAGTTTGGACTAGATGGTCTCTAAGATTTTTTTCTAATTCCAAAATTCTAAGAATCTAAATAGAGAATTATAAGAAGAGATAAAATTTGAGAATTATACATTTTATTACTTTGTCATCTTGAGCTCCTATAGCAAGTGGAAAAACTATCCATAATCACAGAAGCCTGAAATGTTTATTTTCTTTTATAGAAATGGAGACATTCCTACACAGCTTCATATGACATTTATGACTTAAATAAAAGGTCAGTGACTTCCTCATAAAACATATTATCCTTTTTTAGTGTAATAATTAAAACAAAACAAAGCACTGTGATTTATTCATATGGTAGTTCTTTCCTTTTATCTTTTTTCCAGGCAGCTGATAACAGAAGAAAGAATTCCAAATGACACACAATTGATCAGATGGTCACCAGAGGGTCATAAATTGGTTAGTGAGTCTTTTTTTCTATCAGAAGAATAATGGTTCAAGTCTCTCGTATGCAGAAGCTGCTAATCTTGATGCACAGTAGACACTTAGGAAGCCAAAACTTTAGTATCACATATAGTATTATTGCCTAAAAGAATATTTTACTAGTCTAACATAGTAAACACAATTCCTGAAAGTCTCTGAACTACTCTTAGGAAATTGTTTATTTAATGGGAAAATGTTCAGTTAACTCTTAAATTCTAATCTCTATTGTGCTTTCAGTTTGTTTGGGGGTTTTTTGCACATGTTTTTATGGGGAGTGGTTGCTGTTGTTATGGTTTGTGGGTGGGTGTTTTTAAAGCATACCTGCTTTCTGCTAGTTCTATGACCTTCTCTGTGTCACTATAGATATATCTGCATGTTCTATAGAGCTAAGAGAATGTTAAATTGCCAATCTAAACAGGAAGATGGAATGTTTACCTGTAGTTAAACTTCTCCCTCTCAGCATGCAACTGCACTCCCTTAGTTACCTCCCCTAAGAAGAAATGCAAAGCACACATCATTCCATAGAAGTGCTCAGTGTGCTTATATACTTTAGCATCCAAATAGTGGTGGTTGTGAGCTTCTTCTTTTTAATATATTAAGAGTATTCTTAAAATTAATTAGGGTTGTAGCTTGTATACTGATAATTTAAGAATATGAGGGGGAGGGAGTAAATGACTCTTCATTTTGCCCAAGTTGAATAACTTAAGGTAACCATTATACTTGCACACCAATATTATTTTAAAATAAAAGAATTGATAAATGTTTTCTTGAGCTTCAGGATAAAATATATTATATCATGTAATTATATGTCAATATTATTTTTTATTTTTGTAGGCATATGTTTGGAACAATGATGTTTATGTTAAAAATGATCCATATTCACCAAGTCAGAGGGTCACAAGTGATGGAAGAGAAGATGCAATCAGTAATGGAATAACTGACTGGGTTTATGAAGGTAGAGACTTTAAAGTGTTTTTAAATCAGAAAATCTGTAAGTTTTTTAAAAATAGTCAAACATTTCTTTAAAAGGGAAGAAATTCAGTGGCATTCAAAAAAGTTGCACTTTTTATAATGTTATCAATTTTTTTTAGCACAGCACCAGATACCTCACAGAAGAATTTCTTAGCAGTAGCTAGTGCTGCTTATGTCCTCATTGTCTCTCAATGCTCCTATTGTCTTCAGTCTACTGCTACAAAGAGCCTTTCTGTGTAGGTAGCTTTTCTGCTTTACAGATGCATAAAAGCCTGCAGATTAACATCAGGCCTACCTACCCCAGAAGTAAGCTAAGTACTCCCACAGCATTCCGAAAGATGACAAAATATTGTTTGGAGGTTGGGGAGTAGAGGGGAAGAAAACACCCATTTTATAAAAGATTTGTGTTAATTTTCTTAGGCAAATTATAATTTCCTGATGTTAAAAACAAAAAGAAATAATTGGAAAGGCTTAAGAAAAAATGGGTCAAAAAACAGAACTAAAAGTGATAAAAAGGATTTATTTTCTTTAAGACACAGAGTTTTAAGAAATATAAAACATTCTAGAGACTTAGGAAATATTAGAAAAACATTTTTCATGTCTATAGTTGACAAGGTAAAAGGTATTTTGAGATGTTTCAAATAGTTCACAAAGTTGCCTCATTCTTATTAAAGACTCCTTATTTCATCCTATTCTTTTTTCTTCATAGTTAAAAAAGTAGTTTCCTTCATAATCTAATTTTGGTTGTCTCCCAGTTCAAGTCAAGTTTTATTAAATGAATAACATTATTTATAAAAAATTACTTTAAAAAAAAGATGAATTCCCATGGTTCAGAAATAAGTGTTTGATTAAAACTTGCAATGAAATTTACTAAGACTAGTCACTTAGAAATTGAAAACATCTTCAACACTTGGTGGACAGCACAGCAAAGCCTCCAGGATCCCCAGTGTGAACAGCATACAGCCTCTTCCCAAAGCTGTGACCCGACCCTTCCTCAGGAATAGCTGCATGTAAAATAAGGACACCCCTGCATTAAATAATAGGGGTCAGTTGCTTATCAATTTCTGGTGCATTCATTATATGCTGCTCCTCATCTTAATTATTATTGTATTTTATTATTGTTACTTGAGGCTCGTGAACGAATTCATGCACGGGTGGGGTCCCTCGGGGTGGCCTGCGGGGATCGCACTAAAACCCACAGTCCAACGCCAGCTGCAGCTCCTACAGCTCCTACCTGCGGCTCCTGCTCATCTGGCCCCATTGTGCCTGCTGTGAGCTCCCGCCCAATCAGTCCCAATTGGGAGAGGCTCCTGCCTCCGCAGCAGTACTTGCCAGCCATGAGCCCTGCACCCTCCCCAGGAGAGTGGCCTGTGGGATCAGGCTGAAACCAGCTCTCTGACATCCCCTGAGGCGTTCCAGATTGTGAGAGGGGCCAGGCCAGGCTGAGGGACCCCACCAGTGCACAATTGGGGCTGGGGAGGGACTGCAGGAGGACTCCAGGGCATTTCCAGCCCATCTCGCCCAGCATTAAGCTAACCTACCAGTCGGAGTGTCTACCCCCTGGTGATCAGTGCACATCATAGCGAGTGGTTGAGTGGCCTTAGCATATTACGCTTTGATTGGTTGAACAGTCAACCAGTCACCGGAAGACCAGACACTTAGCATATTAAGCTTTTATTATATAGGATTATTAATACTGTAACTACTACTACTATTATTACTAGAGGCCCGGTGAAGGAAATTCATGCACTGGGGGGGTGGTCCCTCAGTGTGGCCTGTGCCCTCTCACAGTCTGGGAGCCCTGGGGGGGGATGTCCAACTGACTGCTTAGTGGGCTAGGAGGGCGGGTTTAGCTGCACCCCTGACAAGGTTCAGTGCACTTCTGCTGCAGTGACGGCGCCACTGCTGTCAGGGAAGGGGTGTTGGGGGGGATGAGTCTGACCCTTAGGGGCCGCTTAGGCCTGCCTTCACCCGGGTCTGGAGTTGTAGGGAGGAGAGGCGTGCCTGGCCCCAGCGGAGGGGGCCCAGCAGCGGCAGACCATGGGCCTCGGGTGCCTCGGGGGCGCTGACGGGTTGTCACAGGCGTGCTATTGTTGTGGGCGCCCCTGGCGGGGGTGGCAGGGGAAGAGATTGGGAGTCAGAGATACGGGCTGCAGCTACCCCCAAGGCTGGGTCTTCTCCTGTCTGGTCAGCCTCCCCGTCCCCCCGGGGGTATGGGGGCTGTGGTAGGGTGTCCATGCAGGGGGATTGGAAGAGCTCTCTGTGGCCGCTTCCTCTTCCTTCTTTGCAGTCCGGGCTCCTGTCAAGCACTCTCCTCAGACCCCTGGGAACTTGGCTCTGGCCGCTCTGCCCCTCCATGGCTCCCTGCAGCCCCTGCCCCACTCGGCTCTCCCCGCCGTCCGCCTGTCAGGAGGCTGCCAGGATGCCCTGCTGTGGGGCCACCAGGGAGTATGCGCTAAGCCTTAGCTAAGCCCCCGGCCCTGCGTGTTCGACCGGCAGGCCCCCCTCTTTGCTCTTCGCTCGCCACGCCAGCCTTCACTCGCTGCTCCTGCCAGGGGCCAGCTGGCTTCGCTCCATTGCTTGGCGCCTACATATGCAAATTAGCCGCCATCTTTGTTGGCAGTTAATTTGCATATCGCCCTGATTAGCCAATGGGAAGCGTAGCGGAGGTACGGTTAATTACCCTTTTTGTCTTTTATTAGATAGGATTAAAAACAAGCATTAGGAAGAAACTTGTAAGGAAGCCCCAGGAATCAGAAAAATGATTAGGAAGTTTTCTGTCATTATTTTTTCACATAGGTTTCCACTTCCTTGCTCTCTCTTTTCTCCTTCTGGCTCCCTCATGATGTGAATGTTGGTGTGCTTGAAATTGTTCCAGAGGCTCCGTATACTGTCCTTTTTTGGATTCTTTTTTCTTTTTGCTATTCTGATTGGGTGTTTTCTGCTTTCTATTCTTCCAAATCTCAGATTTGATCCTCTGCTTCATCTACTCCACTGTTGTTTCCCTGTAATGTATTCCTCATTTCAATTAGTACATTCTTTATTTCTGACTGGCTCTCTTTTATGTTTTATAGTTTTGTTTTTTATGTTTTCTGTCTCTTTGTTGAAGTCCTCACTAACTTCACCTACTCTTTCCCTAAGTTCCTGAGCAACCTTATAATCAGTGTTTTAAACTCTACATCTAGATTGCTTGTCTCCATTGTGTTTAGTGTTCTTCTGGAGTTTTGTTCTGTTCTTTCATTTGGGACATGTTTCTTTGTCTCCTCATTTTGGCAGCCTCCCTGTGTTTGTTTCTATGTAATAGGTAGAGCTACTATGTCTCCTGGGCTTGGTAGAGTGGCCTTATGTAGTAGGTGTCCTGTAGGGTCCAGTGGCATAGTCTCCTTGATCACCCAAGCTAGACACTCCAGGTGTGCCCCCATGTGGGCTGTGTATACCCTCTGTTGTAGTTGAGACTTGATTGTTGTTGACATGTCAATGGGAGGGATTTATGCCTAGGCTCATTGGCTGCAAAGACTGGCTGTGCCCACTGTGGAAGATCAGCTGTGCTGGGGCCCACTCCACAGAACAGGACTTACTTTAACAGGGCTCTGGTGCCTGCTGAGTCCATCGTGGGGTGTGTCGCTTGTGGAGGTGGTTGGGTGGTGTGTCAACGTGGTTTGAAGCTGCCAACTAGGTGTGCTGCCTCTGGAGCCTCCTGGGAGGTGCTGGCCAAGGTCAGCCACCATCTGTGTTCGGTTTGGGACCACCAATTATGAGCTACAAAGCAATTTGCAGGTGGATACTACTTGTACTGGACTTAGAGGTGCCCAGGAGAGGCCAAGCTGCCAACCAAGGCTGGCTCCCACTAATACCAGGCCTGAGGCCACATAACAAGAGGTACAGGGCATGCCAAGGCCAGATGCTGCTTGTTGGAAAGTTTTAGGAAAGTTGGAAGCATGAGCCAAGATAGGTCATTTGTATGGAAAAGCTTGGGTGAGCCCACAAGTTGGGTGGGGCAGGGTCTCAGGGAATCACCAGGGTGAGACTAACAGTATGAGCCAGGTTGATAGAGACTCGGATATGGTACCCACCTGCCTGCTCTGTGGGAGCAGGGCTCATCAAAGAAACAATGGCCTCTGTCAATACTTCTAACAAAGCTGCCCCTCCAGCTCTTGACCTGACACCAGACAATTCAATTCATTCTTGTATATACCTGGTGCCTTTCGAGCTGCTGCCCCAGTGCTGGAGCTCAGAGCCAGTGAGTCTGAATAAATCCATGTATGGGCCCTTTAAGAGGAATGCCTGGGACTCTAGCAGCCTTCCATCTCACTGAGCCACAATCCCTGCTGTTTTATAGACAGAAGTTATGGGGACTTCTCTTCCTGGCATTGGAACCCTGGGCTAGTGGGCTTGGTGTGGGGCTGGAACCCCTTGCTCCTCAGTGGGGGGCCTCTGTAGCCAAGATACACCTTTTTTATCCACTATACATGGGTGTGGGACCAGCCTGTTCTGCATCTCCACCCCTCCTATCAGTTTTGATGTAGTTTCTTCTTTAATTCCTTAGTTGTAGGACTTCTGTTCAGGTTCAACTAGATTTCAGGTAGTTCTGATGAGTGATGTTTTTTTCTGTATTTTAGTTGTAATTTCAATGTGGTTGTGGGAGGATGCAAGAACCACATGTACTTACACTGCCATCTTGACCCAAAACCCTCAACCAGATGTAGTTTTATAATGATAACTAGAGGCCTGGTGCACGAGATTCATGCACTCAGGGGGGTCCCTCAGCCTGACCTGTGCCCTCTCATAGTCTGGGAGTCCTTGGGCCTAAGCCAGCAGGCAGATATCCTTAGAGCTGCCACAGAGGCAGGAAAGGCTCTCGCCACTGCTGCTGTGCTTACCAGCCATGATAAGGCTTCTGGCTGAGTGGTGCTCCCCCTATGGGAGTACACTGACCACCAGGGGGCAGCTCCTGCATTGAGCGTCTGCCCCCTGGTGGTCAGTGTGTGTCATAGCAACTGGTCGTTCTGCCACTCAGTCAATTTGCATATTACCCTTTTATTATATAGGATTTTAATATTAATGTAGAAAAGCACGTTCTGTATTCTGAATAACCACCAATTCAAAACTTAGAGCACTATCTGCTACTTGTATTATTAATTTTATGTATTTGCATCTTTATCTTAGACTAGAACCAATGGGTAGAGGCCACAAGTAGTGAGACATCAATTCAGTATAATGAAGTTCTTAGTGCAAAATATCCTTGACTTAGAATCACAAGGCCTGCATCCTAATTCACTCAGTCCTTCTCTGCCTTAGTTGCCTTTTCTGTAAAATGGGCTATGAATAGACTCTCCCATGGATCTTTGTGAAGACTAAATTAGATAAGTGGTTTGTAAATTCTAAATTGCTACATAAATGTAAGTCAACAATATAGGTATAAAGCAGTCAAAGGGGGAGCAGGCTTCCTAACCAAGAAGAAGGTTCTCTGTTCCTAGAAGTGCTGAAATAGGTAGGAAGACATCGCAGAGCATGGAAATGAAAAGCATGGACTCATACCAAATAAGCCTGGATTTATTCTTGATTCTATCAATTGTTGCCTGCGTGATCCTGGACAAATTACTTATTCTCTTCAAGCCTAACTGCTTCCCTTTGCTCATCTGCACACAATGAGTTATCATGAGGATTAACTGAGATAATAGATGTCAGTTGCTTTTCAATTCCTGGTGCATTCATTATATGCTGCTGCTCATCTTAATTAGTATTGTACTTTATTATTAATACTGTAACTACTACTATTATTGTTATTATTGAAAACAAGCATTTGGAAGAAACTTGTAAGGAAGCCCCAGGAATCAGAAAAGTGATTGGGATAAATAGTTTCCTAATTCTAAGATTCAAGTTTCTATGCCTTTGTTTTTACCTTTATATTCACATCAGAACATAAGATTTGTGGGTTAAATCTGCATAAAGAACTAGGAGTCTCTATCTAGTCTACTTGAACCCTCCATCCCCAGTTGATAAAAGAGGTTCTGGCATTTTCACAACTAGTAGTTGGAAGTCCCATGAACAGACTTGATAATAAACACAGGAAGGAGCTACCTTTGCCAGAGATTGAGAACTAGGCCAAGAGTGTTCTGGAAATCAAGACCTTTCCTTTCCTTTGCATTCCTCTTTGACCCTCTTTCCTCACCCATCATCTTAGACATCAGAGGAGGGTGTTAATCCAAGGGAGTCTTCAGTTTCTTCAGGTTAGGCCAGTGGTCGGCAAACTGGCCCCTTGAGTGTGACCCTTCCACAAAATACCACGTGCGGGTGTGCACGTACAGTACGATTGAAACTTCGTGGCCCATGCCACGGGGCCAAAGAGCCTCATGTGGCTCGCGAGCCTCGGTTTGCCGACCACTGGGTTAGGCGAAGGAGATGTTTCTGAGTAGGGGTCTCATGGAGCTCCTCGCCACTCTAAATCTATCCTTCCCTCACCTTGTTTGTGCCAAGAGCAGTAAACTCTGGGCACCATATTGGTTTAATAGCATAGAGCCACACACCACCCACCCAGTTGGGGAGAGTATGCTGGCATGTTGACGGTTTGAAAATGAGAAAGGAGAATCAGCCCCTTATGTGAAATTTACTTTGAGTATGTTTTGCAGCATAAATTTAGAGGATTATAAGATAAAGAAAAACATGTAGAGCTTATATTAAATATTATGTGCTAAAATATTCTAAAAACAGTCCAACGGGTTACTTATTTTTATAGCCCAGATCTATCCTTGAAGATTTTATTTTTATTCATTTGTATTACTCTGATTTTGGAAGCCCAGCAAACGCAGAGTGGTTCATTAGTTGAACTCTACTGTAATTACTAAAGCTAATGAGAACAATATTTTGAATGCCAAAGCCAATTTATCAGCTACTTCTTGTAACAGAACAATTTACGTCTCTTTTCAGAGGAAATCTTCAGTACCCACTCCGCTCTGTGGTGGTCTCCAAACGGCACATTTTTAGCATATGCCCAGTTTAACGACACTGACGTCCCACGTATTGAATACTCTGTCTACTTGGACGAGTCGCTGCAGTACCCAAAGACTATCCACATTCCATATCCAAAGGTCTGTGCTCCTATTCATATAGCAGTTCTGTGATTTGATGGGAAGAGAATGGTTTCATTTAATCCTTTCCTGCTAATGAAAATATTGTCAGTCTCTCTTCAACAGCTTGCTGTGATTACTCTTGCTGAAGTCAACAGCATCTGGCAATTTTAAAGTATTTTTATTATCCCAGGAAAGAGTGTGATTTAAGGTTTTGTAATTTCTCCAAAAACTTTGAGGAATGACAAGCCGAAAAAGATGGGGGAAATGCTTTTAAAAGAGGTAGGGGGACTGGAAATGTTTGAATGGAGGAAAAGAGAGGCTATAATTGAATCACAAGCTCATCTCATTTGTGGAAGTTGGAATGTGCCCTAGATGAAGTTGAAAAGCTTGATTATATATCAGGTTGTATTACTAATTAACAGATACAAGACTAGTTTTAGTGGTTCTATTATAGATTTGGCACTAGTGTTAATTTCACACATCCTACATTTGGAATAATAGTGTCATGTCTTGGTTCTCAAGGCTGTTCTCCCCCTCCGGATGCATGTTTATGAAAATTGAAAAGCTCCCTTCAGCAGTGTAAGCTAAGGAAGAGGGGAATTTAGATGGGAACTACAATTCTTCACTAGTATCATCATAATAATGGCCACCGTATTGTCCATAGGAAAATGTAATAGTACAGTGCTGTTTTGCTGTAAGCAATTTGGAAAAAGGGATTTTTATTTTTACCAACTCCCTCAATTTGTTTTATGAAGAGCTGCCATTTTAGGAAGACAGAGAAAAAAAGATCAGAGACTAAATATGGAGATGTATTTTCAGTGAAATGTAATTTTTTGATGAGTGAAACTGGCAAAAAAACAAACAAACCATAAAATGTTCTTACTAAAAATACATTATTTCTAGCTAATTTGTCAGTTGAGGATCTATGTGTGTATATAAGGTTTTATAGATTTCTGTCATGCTATTTATTGTAAAGCTCCAACGTGGTGAACCTGAATTTGGAGTGAAAATGACAGCTTCCTAATTAGCATTATTGGCTCTCAGCTTAGGGAAACTAATTTTCCTGGTGGATTGTGTCTTTGGCTGAACCCAAGGAATTTTTCCTAGTGGTCAGCCAGTTGACTTCTTGTCTTCTGGAGTCAGGATATATTTTCAAAATATCAGAAATGATTTTAAGAAATGTATCCTTGTCTGCATAAAGTATACATAAATTATGAATATTTACTATTTAAACAGGAGTGTTTGGGGTCTCTATATATTTCTGACTGAACATGAAAAGGTTGCATTTCATGACCCTCCCTTATGTTCATTTTATCTACATTAAATTGTTTGAATGTGTCTGATTGTTATAATTTTATGGCTGTAATGCAGACATTTTTGTACAGTTTTAAACTTGTGCAATGATGTTGTATTTATTGTCAATACCAATCCTGTGATTGCTTTTTCCTAGGCAGGAGCTAACAATCCAACTGTAAAGCTCTATGTTGTAAATACTGACAACCTCACCAATCTAGATCCTGTGCAAATCATTGCTCCTGCTTCTGTGTTAATAGGGTAAGACTCTTGACCCAAATGAGTGGGTAGTTGCATAGCTCCCAAGGAGAAAATTTAAAGAATGAATAGCAGATTCCGTGGTATCCTCCCATGGTATTACCCAGGCTGGCAGTCTTTCATTCTTTCACTTAGCTACTCTTTGTTGACCACACTTGATGTCTCTGTGCTGGGCAGAGATGTTGTTGCACAATGAATAGAGCCGTCAGAGTCCCTAGTGTCATGGACCCTATACTCAAGGTGGGAGAAGCGGACAAGAACCAGGGGAACAAATAAAGATATATATATATTAAATGTAAGGTGGTGACAAATGTTGTGAAGACAACTAAAGCAGGGCAAAGTGACGGAGATGGTGATGTTGAGGGGGAGGGGAGGAGTGTTAGGGAAGGCCCCTCTGATGAGATGACCTGTGAGCATTGATGTGAAGAACGGGGTGGGGGTGGGTCTTGCCACATGGATAGCTAGGGGTACCGAATCCAGGCAGAGGTAGAGCAAGTGGAAGCACCCTGCGGAGAGAACACGCTTGGTGCATTAAAGGACCTGCGAGGAGGACAGGGTGACGGAGCCACCTGAGTGAAGAGGAGAGTGCTGGGAGTAAGGCCAGATCACACAGGCTTTCCAAGTCCATTTAAGAACTAGAAAAATGCAGGACAACTGTGGGTTAAATTTAGGGAGCCTCATGATGCTGATGTGCCTGAGGATGTCAGTTACTTAAATAATCCTTAGTGGTTTGAAATTCTGCTATTGAGAATTCTGCCCCTTGTTACTTTCTTGTAAAGATAACCACCGTATTGCATGCATTTAGGGCTTTCAAGTTTCTCCTTGTTCATTTCTTTTATCTATATTGGTTTTGTTGTCGTTGTTAAATAATAACTCGCATATTTTCAGCACTCACTATGTGCCAAACACAGGGTACTGTCAAAAGTAACTCTCTCTTTCCAACAACTATTATCATATGCCTGTGTTACAGATAAGAAAAATGAGTCCTAGAGATTAAGAAAATGACAAAGCAGGATTTTGTATTCAAACTTGTCTTTCTGACTTGGAGAACAGCGCTTGTAAGCATTCTGCTAGGTGCCTCCTTCTGTGCGAATTCAGGTGGTGCCCTCAGGTTCCTGAAGCTGTCATCAGAGTAAAATGCAGTATCCGCTTTCTCAGGGTTGCATTTACTACATCAGGCATGCTGTCGGCTTTGCTCTGTAATTGCTAATTCATTAACTTGTTTAGAAATATTTATATTAACCTATTTATTCTTTGGAGGGAGACCAGTTACTAGTAAATTTAAAAATAATTTTTTCCTGAGTTTGTCCAAGGATATAAAAAATTTACCCAGTGGTTCTAAAACCTGGTGTTCGGTCCCATCCAGCCATCTCTTCAATCACCATTGATTGAGCACCCACTATTTACACACACAAAAGTCCTCAGAGTGAGTTTCTGCCCTTCTGAGACTTATGATTGGGTAGAGGATGTAAGACATTCCCATAAATGACTCCAAGAGCAAATGTGACAGAGGTATAAACAAAAGGCTGGAGGCCTTCTGGAGGGAGTGGGGGAGAGGTGGGTTTTTCATGACCCCAGCAATCAAAGAATGTGTAGATTGAACAGGTAGGATTACAGCAGGGCACAGTGGGGAGGAAGAGCTCTGAAGTGGGAGGAACCGCATGGGAAAGGGTGGGGCTGTCCAAGAGCAGGGCCTGGTGTGACCACCTGGTCTACAGCTAATATCTGTCTGAGCGGGGGATGAACCATGAGCGCCTGCTCTGAAAAAATATTAGATCTAGCCCAGCCGGTGTGACTCAGTGGTTGAGCATCACACTATGAACCAGGAGGTCAACAGTTTGATTCCCAGTCAGGGCATATGCCTTGGTTGCAGGCTCAATCCCCAGTAGGGGGCATGCAGGAAGCAGCCGATCAATGATTCTCTCTCATCATTGAAGTTTCTATCTCTCTTTCCCTCTTCCTTCCTCTCTGAAATCAATAAAAATATATATGTATTAGATCTAGAAGGGGCTTTAGACCTCACCAGTGGTTGGAAAACTTTTTTTTGAAGACCCAGAAGACTTTGTTCAAGTGAGATAGTACAGAAGTACAGAATCAGAAAATGGAAGCTGCACAGGTTGCAGGCCCAGTCCTCATCCCCTTTCCTATCCCCCCGAGTCTCAGGCAATTAGACAGAACCTGCAGGGGCTCCAGAACACCACTGTGAGACACAGGTGAAAGAACTGGCGTCCAGAGAGGTAAACTCATTTGGTCAAGGTCACACAGCAAGTTAGTGTGGGAACTGGTCATAAGACAGAGGCCAGCACCTGCCAGGCCAGAATAATAGAATCATTGAGTTAAAATATATTGAGTGCTTCCTATGGGCTGGGATTGTGCTTGGTGTCTGCTCATTTATTTTCCACATACTCCCTATGGTGTAATTTTCATGGCCATTTCACAGACGAAGAGATAGAGTCCTCTCCACTTAGAAATTATTTTCCAAGGAGCAGGAGTGAATTTCCAAGCTCAGGAAACTTCCGTAGTTCTAAGGATTTATTTTTTGCCCCATGTAGTTCTTTGTAGTTCTTTACAGCACGGTCCTAGCGAGGGCTCCCTCACTCCATGGAGATATTTGTGTGGAACATATTTTACCAAAGAATTGTATTTTGGAAATGCCACAGGATATATAAGATAGGAAAGTGCAAATCCAGCTCTGGTCTCTGTTAATATCAGTAAGGACCCAGCTGTACTGAAACCAGGCTTGAGATAATGTCTGTGGAAAACATCTAACACATGGTCATGCTCCGTTTCCTGGCCTCACACAAAGATCCAGCAAGGCCAAGTAGACCAGGCAAGTTATGCCTCTCAGTAAACTGCCCAGCACCCTATGCTGCATTGCCTGGTAAGTCACAGGTCCCGGAGTGTGATGCTCTGCCAGGAGCAGCATGATTGTTTCCTCCTCCGCCCATGCGCCCACCACAATTTTCCTGTTAGGCCATGACCTTTCACCCCCGAGCTTCCAGCAGGTGAAATCCTACAGGAGGATAAGGCTGGTTTGCAGTTTGTTAGGAGTGGGCTGCTCTGATAACAAGCGAGAAGGGCATCCAGGTCCCTCTGCCAGCGGCCCAAGCCTGACTCTGAATCAGGGTGAGCCTCCCTACCGCCTTCCCTGATTTAGAGCTCAAGTTAATTGGATTTGTTAAGCTGTGCTTTTGTATTGACTGCTCATGCTGGGAGTTTGAAAGCTCAAACTATTTGGGAGAAAACAACAGATAATGTAAAATCATCAATCTCCTTCCTAACTGCTTTATTTAGAGCAATGTTTCACATTGCTGAATTGAAGTAAGATGAGTTCTACAGGTAGAGGTCAATCTTTACTATAACATAGTCAGTGCCTAGCAAGATGCCTAAGACATAGCAGATACCCAGTTGATATTTATAGAATAAATGGATAGAGTTAATGCATGGATGGGTGAATAGAAGAGGTATAGTTCACATTTGACTTTGTGAGTGCAAAATAGCTTATACAGCTGGCACCAAAGATGACCTTCAAAATGACCTGGCATAGCATTTCCAGTATTCTGCCCCTCCTAGTCATTTGAAAATTCTGTGGCCTGAAGCTGGAGGATCAGGGAGAGTTCTACTGAGGTGACCCAACCCAACATCTGCTCAGTGGCTCAGGGGACCTATCACACTCAACTCATGACCTACCCCACCCAGTTCTCTGCTCCTGAGGAACACCATAGATAGACTTTCTATGTCTACTCTGAACAGTTGATGACCCTTGGCCTATATAAAGTAGGAACAAGACGGTCTGAGATTGTCACACAGGAGATGAATGAACTGGATAGCAGTGCCCTGGAAGCTGGCAGCACCTCCAAGAAAGGAGGCAGATTAGGAGCTCAGATCTGCTCCATCTCACCCCACCCATTCCTCTCCTCAGAGATCTGTCAGCGGCCCCGGGAGGGTTGGCATCTCTGTCAGAGCAGAGGGTGGCATGGAGCCCGCGGCCAGCACTGGCAGGACGCCCGCTTCCTTGGGTGATCCGCTGAATTAATCACGGCACCGTCTGCACTTGCTCTTAGTAGCAGTTTTCTCTCCAATATTCTTTCCAGTTAGTAATGTGTACCTTATTTTAAGCATCTTTAATATACCAAAAGAAACATTTACACAAGTTAGGGGTATTAATGTCACTCAACAGACAGTTACTAAATGCCTACTGTTTGCAAGGCAGCAGTCACTTTACCAGGGGATTCCCTATAGTGTGACTTTCAAAAGCAAGTCTCTCCCAGTGCATTCAAATATGATTTGCTTTGTCAAATTCAGTTGTTCAGTTTACACACACTCGCTAGGAATAGATAGATTTCCTAGAGTGAGGAATTTTATCCTGAAAAGAAGCAAGAAGGTGAAGCTAGCAATGTTTACCAGAGGGATGGGTAGAGAGGTTCTACAGAGGGAGCGACTGGAAGCGGAAAATCTGAAGCCAACTGCTCAGTTTGAATTCCGGCTCCAACATTTTCCAGAGCGTGACCTTGGGCAAGTTACTTAGCCTTTCTGCCCTGCCATTTCCATGTCTGCGAAACATGAATGCTAACATTCCTGCCACATACAGTGGGCATGAGCTTTATGTCAAGAGAGCACTTAGAACAGTTCCTGGCACATAGTAGATTCCACATGGGTGTAACCTATTATTTTGTCCAGAAATTACTCCATTGCTCCCTATTCCTGTTGTACTAACCCCATTCCAGAAGTTAGAAGAGCTGGTTGAATCACTAGGTCAAATCTGGGGTAGGCAGTCACTGTCTCAAGAGGAGGTCAGGTTGCCTGCACAATCCCTCTTCTACACGCACCCTCCCCCCCCAACCATTACCTAACCAAAGTCGACTCCACAGTTGCCTCCCTGATTTTTGCAGAATAAAATCAGCTGGAGTGAAAAGTATAGCTGATAATCCTGCTTGTTGGGGTTTTCTAGTTTTTTTTATTTTATTGATTTTTCACAGAGAGGAAGGGAGAGAGATAGAGAGTTAGAAACATCGATCAGCTGCCTCCTGCACACCCCCCACTGGGAATGTGCCCGCAACCAAGGTACATGCCCTTGACCGGAATCAAACCTGGGACCTTTCAGTCCGCAGGCCGACGCTCTATCCACTGAGCCAAACCGGTCCCAGCAAGGGTTTTCTAGTTTTAAAAGGAGACTTCAACCTTTCAGTAAAAAGTACCGTTGAGCCATTGGTTCCCTTATATCTTTTTCATGACTCACTGACATCTGGTCCTGTCATGATCTCAACTCTGGCCTGGGATATGCACTCTTATTCTGTCTCCTGCTAATTCCAAGCCCTAAATAGAAACTATGATTGAAGAGAAATGCGTATACCTTAGAATTCAAAAATGACTGCATGCTCTGCTGGTGAACTATCTCACTGGGCACTCCCAGGGTGCAGAGTACACCCTGGGCTATGGAGAGTGACAAAGGTAATGGAGGATACAGGCTCATGAACCTTTGATCTAGAAATGGGCAGGGAAGGTGCCAGATGCATGCGAGTTTACTGGCAGACTTCCCAAATTCCATTGCTCAGTGTTTTCAAATGGGGAAAAGTTTCTATGGATGATTTTTGAACACAAAAGCATAACTTATGGCTGTTAGTAGATAGAGCATTCCGTACCAGGTGACCCACTAATCATGTAAGGGTCCCGGGTTCGATTCCGGTCAGGGGCATGTACCTGGGTTGCGGGCACATCCCCAGTGGGAGATGTGCAGGAGGCAGCTGATCGATGTTTCTCTCTCATCGATGTTTCTAACTCTCTATCTCTTTCCCTTCCTCTCTGTAGAAAATCAATAAAATATATTTTAAAAAAAAGAAAAAAGAAAGCATAACTTATGGCTGTTAGTAGATAGAGCATTCAGTACCAGGTGACCCACTAATCATGTACTTTCCCCCTTGTCTGTCCCTTCCCCTGCCGGGCCACTATAGAAAAGAGGAAGGCTCTTTCTGGAGCCCAGGTTCCTAATGGATGTCCCATGGAACCCTTGGAAAGTGTATACATGGGTGTGGAGACGTTTTTCTCCCCTAGAGAGAGGTACATAATTTTAATCACATGTACATATAATTTTTTACCTAAAAGAGTGAGAACTACTTATATAGAGCATACCACAGGGCAAGTCCTACCTCCCTGACCATTTTGTATGATCTGCAAGTTTGAATAACTTTACATTTTTGAATAGTTGGCGGGGAAAATCAAATGAAGCATTATACTTCATGACATGTAAAAATTATATGAACTTCAAATGCCAGCATTTCTTTGGGACTATTGGGGGTGGCAAGAATGGCACTAGGTGCTAGACTGGTGGGGTCAGACCAGACCTGGGTTCAGCAACCTCAGTACCTCTGTTCTGGCTAAGAAAGAATTCAGAGCCTAGACTCCAACTATAAGAGAACATTTATTTAGAAAATCACAAAGGCAGAAGAAGTAATTCATAGAAGAAATGAGCCAAGGAAACAAGTTATAGAGGCAAAGAAAAGGCCCTTGGAGCTTAGATGTGAGGAAGGTAACAGTGACATGCTTGGGGGGAGGGGGGAGGGAAGGAGAGGAAAAGGGGAAGGCACTGGTGTGCTCTGGGGAGGGAGAGCACACTGGGTCCTCCATCCGAAGGGTTTTAAGGGTAGAAATTTTAGGAGAGGTCCCAGGGGAAGATCTCAGTAGAATATTCAGCAGCTTTCCAGGTCTAGGTGTCCTTTCTGGGTCGGAGCCACGGCAGCTGGACCTGATGTCCGTGGGGGGTCCCTTGTCTGGTTTTGCTGCTTTTCTAGGTCTGGAGCTGAAACACAGGCCTAGATGTTATCTCTAGGGAGGAAAGATCAGGAGGTCTAAACTGCATGACCAGTGATATGTTAGGGAGGAAAGGTCACCCTGGGGGTGAGGTCCTACTTTCCAATTGCCTTTGCTAGGCAGAAAGCCCCGGGTGACCTTCTGTACCTGGCCCAGCGTCCTCGCTCTGCTCATGCCTGTCTTATTGCCTGGCACAAAGCCCAGCCACACTTTTTTGTTTACTTATGGTCTCTGAAAGGCAGAGTTGAGTAGTTGTGACAGAGGGAACATTGCCCAGGAAGCTTAAAATTTTACTATCAGGTCTTTTCCTGAAAGTTTTCTGATCATGGCCTAAAAAGTTAATTTCAGAAAGTTTCGTTTTCTCTTTTGTGTTGCATTCTTCCATTCCCTTTGCAAGCATTGTTATTCCCTGTCAGATTTATTTGCCTTTCCTTTTCCCCATGTAACATGCATTGGGCACGATGAAGAATTAGACTAGATGGGGCACCCTTGCTCCTGGGTATTTGAAGAAACATGTGCACTCTCAGACCCTGCAGCACCATCAGACTGAGTGGTGTAGGAGGAGGAGTTTCCTAGAAATCATCATAGACAGGGGATGTTTGAGTAAATAAAGGAGTTAGAGCATGACAGGCGTTTCAGACTGAAGGACAGGCTGAACAAAGCGGGGCAGCTAGGAATACCAGCCATGCAGACGAGATAACGAATGTACTTTTGATTTTTTTATCCTCCCCTGAAGATATTTTTTCCACTGACTTTTTAGAGAGAGGGGAAAGGAGGGAGAGGAGATGGGGGAGAGACAGAGAGAGAGAAACATTGACATGAAAGAGACACATCAATTGGTTGCCTCCTGCCAGTGACCTGACAGGGGCCAGGGACTAATCTGCAACTGAGGTACCTGCTCTTGGCCTGGAATGGAACCCAAGACCCTTCGGTCTGAGGGCTGACACTCTAACTGCCAAGCCAAACTGGCTAGGGCTGAATAGACATTCTTTTTTATTAAGATTTTTATTTTCTTAAATATATTTCAAAGAGGAAGGGAGAGTGAGAGAGAGATAGAAACATCCATGATGAGAGAGAATCTTTGGTCGGCCGCCTCCTGCATGCCTCCTACTGGAGATTGAGCCTGCCACCGGGCATATGCCCTGAACAAGAATTGAACATTGACCTCCGGGTCCATAGGCGGACACCCAACCACTGAACCATGCCGGCTGGGCTGAATATATATTCTTAATAAGAGAAAAGTTTGACGTGGAGGGGAGTGCCTGCTTGCGGGAATGTAGTGCTTTGCTGCCGGGCGAAGGGGGTTGGTCTTCCTTCAGTGTCTGCCATCTATGTGGGGACAGCCTAGAGGCCCTGGTACCCTGGCTGCATGAGCACCTTGTGTCCCCAGCTGTAAAAGGGGGTGGGTTAGTGAAGTGGTGAGGGATTTACTGTAAAGTGCTTAATCCAGCACCTGATCCACCCTAAGTGCTCAATAAATGTTTATTGTTTGATTTAGTGTCTATAAAGGGAATGGCACGGGGAAGTGACCTGTGAATTCTGGGAAGGAAAGCTATTTAAGCCATAAAGGACTGCATAGCATTTTTCCCCCTTTCTTCAGTGCTGCATTCCTCAGAATTTTAGCGAGTCCTTGGTTCGGGCAGGTATTCTGCCAGGCCTTGGGGATATATCTTGCAAACAAGACAACTGTGGCCTGCCTCAGAGAGCTTCCAGTCCACTAAGTGCCGGAGGAGGGATGGGCAGAGCCTGTGAAGGAAAGAGCAAGGGAGGGTTTCAGAGCTTTTATGGGGGAGGGGCCAGGCTGGAAGCAGGCTTTTGTCAGACATTGGAAAAGAGCAACTTAAGAACAGTTATACACAATCACAATGGGAGGTGGGGAGAGCAAATAAAATAAAATATCCAGAGCAAACAGTGTTAGGGAAGCTAGCAGAAAAGTAAATTATGAATTCCACACATGACACTACAAATCAAAATGTAGTTCCAAAAACTTTTAAAGGTATGTGTGGGCAGAAAATGCACTGCTAGGAACATCTCGATTTGTATAAATTTACCTTAAAATACCAAAGGGTTTCTTAATTTCTTCACATCGTTCCTGTTTTGACTCCTGAGAAGTTTTTTTGGAATATAATTACTTTATTTTCAAAGTTTGTAGAGATATGAGTCAATCTTTTCCCCCTTTAAAAATGAAATTGAGAAAAAGATCAGCTGTGGTTTCACCCAAATAAAAATTTTCTAGAGAAGCACGTCAAATTACCAGAAAATACTCCAAACTCAGTCAGAGTCACTGGCCTCATGGTAACGTTCCCACAAGAGAGAAAAGTGATGGGAAAATGTCACCCTTGACTCCCTGGCACCACCAAAGGCCAAGCTGAGGACTTGAAATATCCTGTCATGGTGTGGGCCACATATGCTAACTGCCATATAACGTTAGCTGCTTTCCTTTTGTCAGATCTGTTGTAATTTCTATTTAAAATTAAATTACACTTTGCCCAGGCCAGTGTGGCTCAGTTGGCTGAGCATAGTCCTGTGCACAGAAAGGTCACATGCCAGGTTTCGGGTTCGATCACAGCCAGGGTATGTATGGGAGGCAATCAACTTATGTTTCATTTGATGTTTCTTTCTCCCTCTCCCTGCCTCTCTCTCTCTAAAAAATAAAAAATAAATAAAAAATAAGAACATACATCTTTTTAAATTACACTTTGAGCTTTAAGAAAAGGCATAATATTATGGTAGTGACATAACCTGTGGAAAGTTTTAGAAAAAATAATTTGAGTCAAACAGAGGATACACTTGGAAGATCTCACCAGACTGAGAAAAATGCTTTGGAGATTGGCAGTTTGCAGCTTCTTTTATGCATTTGAATTAAGGGGGGAAGACTATGTGAAGGGGTGGGGAGCCAGGCAGGCTTGTGATTGGATTACAGGATAGTTAACAAGATTATGTGCTCTCTTGAGGGTGGTTTTGCTCCTGAGGGCTCTAAAAGGAGACATTTCAAAGGTGTGTTACCTACATGCACTAAAATAAACAGGGCTTGCTTAAGGCAAAAAATAGACCTTTTACTAAAGACATTATAGGCTTGAAGCATGACTATCCACCATAACCTGCCCAGTTAGGAATTTATGATCAGATCACCCTGTGAGGTTACTTTCCATAAGACCTCTTTTTCATCCACAATGGTATTAAATGCTTTCAACAGCCATTTAAAATTGTCTTCCCATTAAGATTCATTGCATTGAGTAGAATGTCTAAATGTACCAAGATCTAGAAATAAGTATTCTCCCCTTCTTCCTTCCTTCCTTTCTTCCAGGGATCACTACTTGTGTGACGTGACATGGGCAACCAAAGAAAGGATTTCTTTGCAGTGGCTCCGGAGGATTCAGAACTATTCAATAATAGATATTTGTGACTATAATGAGTCCACTCCCAGATGGAATTGCTTAGTGGTAAGGTTGATGGGATGTTCTGCTTCTAAAGCTACATGTCATCAGCAAAGGGCTGTGTGAAAACCGGGAGAGAGGGAATGTTTGGGCATCAGGAAGTGAAGTTTGAGTTTCTGTTCTTTCCAACTCTTTGTCTGACCCTGAGGTAGTAAGTATTGACTAACTTTTAGATACTGTAACGTGATATCTGGCGGTGCTTCTATTTCACCTTCGCTCACGGGTCATGCTGTTTTGGTTATGGATATTGCCACTTGGGAAGGTTGGTGATTGGAAACCCAGAAGATAGAATTTGATGTCAAAATTCAAAAGTACCAGAGGGCCAGGTTCTGTGCAGTCAATGAAGTGTGTTTCAAAAGAGAAAATACATGGGATGGGGAATGACGGGCTGAGTATATATATATATATATATATATATATATATATAACAAAACAAATATCAAGAGGCTACAAATTTATACCATACCATGACTATCTTTAAGCAGTAAACAGTTTTAGAATTTAAATAGACAGCTACCAGTCTGAGGGTGGCAACATTGAAGCAAATGAAAGTGTTGATCCAACCTTGAGGTGCCGGGTAAGCAGGGGGCCGGGGTGGGGGGGGATTTGTCCATCCAGGAGACCACAGGGTACAGCCAGGCTGGTGCGACAGGATTAAAGCCCCTTTGGGAGCCAGTCCCCCAGGGAGAGTAAAGCCTGGTGGAGGTTTGGTGGCGTAAGTCAGCGACACCTCTACAAACTGCTTTTCTGGTAATGGGCCTACACACCATCCCTTACTGTTCCCATCCTGGTTGGGAAAAGGACAGAGTCTCACCTCAGAAAGTTTAGGCACCCAGTATCTTGATTCATTCATTCGTTTCTTTATGCAACAAACACTATTATTTTCCCAGCTCTGTGCTAAGCACTGGATATTTTTTTAAAATAAAAAAATAATTCGACCGTATGCCTTACCACCAAATATTTATGTTCTAGTAAGGAATACCATTACTATTAGAAAAATCCATAGTAATAGTTACCATTTCTTGAACACTCAGAGTAGCCACACACTGTGGAGACTGAGAGGCTCAGTAAGGTTAGGGAGCTGGTTAAGGTCACACAATAACCTGAATGCAAAGTGTAAAGCCTAAGTTTTTTTTGCTTCCTGCCAATTAAACCATCCAATAGCAGAGTATTATGCCCTAGAAGGGCATAAGCAAGGCTCAAGGAATGTAGAGCAAAGGAATAAGATCAACTTGACTGAGGACAGACACAGTGGGATGGGATATGAAGTGGGAGAGACCTGGATCCCTCTGGAATAAGTTGCCATATGCTGGGCAGGTAAAGGAATAAAGGCCCTATGAGTAGAGGCTGTGCAGTGTAAATAGGTTGGAGCATGCAAGATTGGGGGGGTGGGTACATAGGCCTAGGTTTGGGAGAGAAGGACAATGGGGAGAACTGAAGTTAGAGATCCAGAATAAGGCTCAGGTGCCATTCTGAGGACTTTGGACATATCTTAAAGACATGAGAGCTATTTTAAATAGGAAAGGATGATGGTGAGATAGAGTTATCTGTTGCCAAATGAGGTAGGCTGGGGGTTGAACAGGTGGAGAGCTGTCTGGTAGGAGAGAAGAACAGCAGGGTCTCCACCCAGGAGATCAGGGCAATGTACCAAGGAACACCTGAGGCCATAAACTAGAGCAGTAGCGGTGGACAAGGACAAGTGAAGTCAAAGAACTAGATGGCAGGGGCTGAGGGAGTGACTCACCTCAGAAGAGTAGGAGTCTAGAGTGATTCCCACATCTATGGCTTGGGTGAATCGGCCACTAACTAGGACAAGCATGTCAAACTCGCAGCCCGCGGGCTGCATGCCTCATTTATTTGGCCCATGTTAGCCTTTGAGTGTGAAATGCTTGAACTAGGAGAAGAATGAAGGAGTAAGAACAAGCTGGTGGGGATGGAGGAAAGATAATGAGGTTATCCCAGTTCTGTACATGTTGAACTGAAATGCCAGTAGAGCTTCAGGGCAGCAGGTGGGTATGGACCCAGACAGAGCTCTAGGTAAGAGAGGTAAGTTATATCCGATATAATAAAGAGGTAATATGCAAATTAACCCTCACACCCTCACAAGATGGCTGCCTATGACCAGGCTGGTAGGGGGGTTAGTGAGGGATGACCAAATGACTGAACAGCAGGCTGAGTGGGGCAACCAGACTTGTGGGGGGGCCATGAGGGGCGACCAAGCCAACAGGGGGTGCAGTTGGAGGCAACCAGGCCAGCAGAGGGGGCAGTTAGGGGTGACCAGGCCAGCAGAGAGATGCAGTTGGGGGCAACCTGGCTGGCAGGTGGGGCAGTTGGGACAATTAGGCTGGTGGGGGGGGGAGCAGATGGGGGCGACGAGGCAGGCAGGCAGGTGAGCGATTAGGAGCCAGCAGTCCAGGATTGTGAGAGGGATGTCTGACTGCCGGTTTAGGTCCGGGATCGGGCCTAAACTGGCAGTTGGACATCCCCCGATGGGTCCCGGATTGGAGAAGGTACAGGCTGGGCTGAGGGGATCCCCCCCCCCATGCACAAATTTCATGCACTGGGCCTCTAGTAATTATATAATATATAAAAAATACTAACACAGATACAAATATATGAATGGAGAATGTTTTTAATTATTTTATTATAAATGCAATTTTATTTATATTACCACAAATTAGGACTAAAGAATTGAATTCCTATCTCACTTATTTTTAAAACACTGTCTTTGTCTTTTTCCCTCCTAGTCACGGCAACATATTGAAACGAGTACTACTGGCTGGGTTGGAAGAGTAAGTGTTTAAGAGTCATGGGTTTTTCTGTTGTATGGCTCAGATACTCAGAGCTATTTAATATGCCAAACAAGGGCCCTAGGTTACTTGCTAATAATAAAGATATGTGTTTACCCGTTTCTCAAAATATTTACATGCTCCCTGCAGAGATATCTTTTTATAGACAAGGATAACATACTCAGTTGAAAAAAGTAAGGGGACAAATGGAAAATCAATGAAGAACATGCATTTGATCTTAGCCAAAAGGCAGAGAAGCAATAATGATGAGCAGACAAAACAAGACACATACTCTAGGCCCCTGGTCGGCAAACCATGGCTCACGAGCCACATGAGGCTCTTTGGCCCCTTGAGCGTGGCCACGAAGTTTCAGTCGCACTGTACGTGCGCGCCCACACGTGGGATTTTGTGGAAGAGCCGCACTCCAGGGGCCGCAGTTTGCCGACCACTGCTCTAGGCAATTGGTAGCTCCCGGTGTGTGAAAAGCAATCACTGCAGCTAAGATGCTGAATGTGCTCGTTGACCTCATGTTTGAAGTTATGTGCTTCGGAGGCAAAAAACATGGTTTGCATCCATGGCCTGCACGAGTGTGGAAGGAGATGTGACCATTGTACATCCGGCAGAAATTCAGTGGCATGCACGTCACACCCCCATGCAGCTCTCTCTGGAGCACATTATACTCATGTGGATTGACATTTGGATAGGCCCCAGATGCAGAGCTTTACCCAAGAAAGCACAGTGGCCCTCGGAGACTTCTCAGGCTTCTAACTCCCATCGCAATGCGTAGGCCTTGGGCAGAATCCCCAACCATGTTGCTGTAAGCCATGGAATGAAGCAAGTGGATGAAGGAACTCCAGCCATCGTGGCTCCTCGTGTGAAAGATGGAGACTGAATCTCACCTAGTTTTTATGACCGCTTCTGTTAAGCCCTCTTTAAGAGAGAAGCAAAGTGACACAAAGCATGCCAAGCTTTCACAGCTCGTTGGGTATGGATGTGGGGCCCCCTGGTTCAGGAGCATGGCCCCTTCCAGCTGGGCTGGGAGCTCCGATAGCATTCACACGTCCTTTCTCTTCAGGCATTGATTGGGCAGAGGAGAGAGGTTTGCCAACATGAAAAGTGGTTTCCTCCATGGCAAGAGACATGCTACACTTCCTCACGACTCTCTGGAAAAAAATATGTTTTTTCCTCTCTGTATTTAACCAGACAGATGCCACTTTTCACACATTTCTACTAGGCACAACTCCATCCAGGGGAAACAGGGAAATGTATTAAAAAGATAAGGCTGTGAACACAGGTCTAGAGAGGGGAATGTGTTTCAGAGCTCTGTAATGAGAACAGTGTACTGCACGCCTCAGCTTGCTCCATAAATGAATTCGCTTTGAATCACTAAAGAGAACCGGGGAGCATTTTTCTTCATTCCCAAAATGGGAGCTGATGAGAAAGGAAACATCCAGGGTGAAGGGAACCAACAATTTCAAAAGGCCATCTCCTACCTGCTCTCAAATGTAGTAAGGAAACTGAAGTTGTGAAGCGACATATTCCTTTCAGGCTGGGGTAGATACTCTTTCTGCTTAAACAACATTATGTTCTGAGAGCTATCTTTATTGCACTGTAAAAAAAAATGGAAATTTTGTTCTATATTTCCATACAACTGTTTTTTTGTAAACTGTTGATCGTATTCAGCAAAATGAAGAGGCTTATAATAAAAATGATAACTATATGAATGTGTCTGTACTGAAATACACGACACATTTCTTATGGTATCTAGTCCAGAAATGGTTAAAGGCTTTCTAAGTCTGACTTTTCATAAGGAAATCTGTGTAAAAGACAGTCAACAATAATATTAGTCTGTTTCAAGAAAGCGCATTTGTGACACTGAGGAAGTTTACTTCTTGCAACTGCAAGGCGAATGCTAATTTTTGCACATCTATAGCCAGAAGTCAGCGTTAGCCCTCAAAGAGAGATGTCCAAGAATAACAGTAACCGCTTGCTATGCATTGAGTATCCTATGTAAGCTTCCTTACGGGCATGCTCTCATTTGCTCCTCACAAAAGAATTCTCTAGGACTTAGATCTTTTTGTCTGCATTTTCTAGAAGGAGAATTTTCTTTCAAGACAAAATTGGTTTCATTTGGCAAGTAAATGAAGGCTGGGTTTCAAGCATAGGTGTTGTAAATTCTAAAACTAAAGCTGGGACTGAGATGAGATGAATGTGCTTGAACATGCTTTTTGTTTTCTATTATTTTCTAGTTTAAGCCTGCAGAACCTCATTTTACCTCTGATGGGAATAGCTTCTACAAGATCATGAGCAATAGTGAGGGCTACAAACACATTTGTCTTTTCCAAATAGATAAGGAAGTAAGTATTCTTACACAACTCATTTCAGGTTGGTCTTATTATTATTATTTTTTTTGAATCTGACTTGAAGTGGAAGGCATTCGATGAATGTGTACAAATAATCAAACTAACTCCAAGTTCTCGGTGCATCAAAGTAAGGTGGATGGGGTGGGAGACCCAAGAAAAAGACCTGAGATGATCTGAATTCCTAATAGAAATAATTTAATTCTCCCCTTAACCTCAGTTAGAAAGATAGTCTAATCAACCTCTTTTTTAAAAAAATTCCCATCAGGATTGCACATTTATTACAAAAGGAGCCTGGGAAGTCATCGGGATAGAAGCCCTTACCAACGATTACCTGTGAGTATTCTAGGAGGTAAATGTACTCGTCGTAATCACACCCTCTTTGCACAGGAATAGGGAAAAAAATATCATACAAATAAAGAGTAGTCTGTTTGGAATGAGTTCAGATTTTTTTTTCTTTTTAACATACGGAAGCCTTAATGATTTTCACATATGCTTAGCAGATTTGATACCCTGCCACCAAGCAGCTCTACCTCTTGCTCTTACCTGCTTTACACTAGAAGAGCTGTAGCCTCTTTTTCTTAACCATCTTTGAACACTGAACTAGGGGCATTTCATTAAATTCCAACTGGCACTGACTTTTTGGTAGGCTTGGAGTGGCTATTTTATCTGCCCATATCTCGGCCTTACTCTGGAAAATGGAAAGCTTTGCAGAGGTTGTCGGCTACCACGAATTGGTGGGGAAGGGAGTGTTCATTTTCATTAGAATCTCGGGCACATTTGTAATTCTTTATTGGTCTCCCCATGGAAGAAGGTGGCCACTGCCCAAAGCAGATTTCAAAGGTTCTCTTCAGATGGGGCTGCTTGCCATCTAGGAGTGGGTTATAAACCAGAAAATATGGGAAACAGTATAGATAAATGGGGTCTCAACTTCAGGTTCATTGTCCAATTACATTTTTCTTACAAAATACTTCTTTTGAGATTTTCCTTGCCACTTTAGTTAGGGGAGCAATTCTGGCATTCAGATATTTTAGTCTGTTAAATAAAAAGAATATCCTATTTAGAGATGATGGCAAAAAATGGCTTCTGGGGGGCAGGGGCAGGGAAAAATTATAAAAGAAGGGCAAGTACTAATGTATGAGCACTAATGCTTGGTGTTGAGTTAAATGCAATGTACTTGACTTTTCTTAAAAACATAATTAATATACACTTGATTTATTTTCTTCCCAGATACTACATCAGTAACGAATATAAAGGAATGCCAGGAGGAAGAAATCTTTATAAGTAAGAATTCTGTCAAGTTGATCTGAGTCTTTTAAGCTGGTGAACACTTTCTTGATTCTTTGGGGGGCGGGACGGAAAGGCTTATCCTAATTAATATATTAAACTGCAGTTATTCTCAAATGCTTTTATTACTTTATAAATCAATCTGCAGGTCAACAAAAGAGAATGACTTTATTAGATGTTTTGTGATATTTCCAAACATTGGGAGGTTTGAGTTTATAATGAATCAAGGCATAGTTTTTATTTTTAAAAGTTTCCGAGGATTGCTTTGGCATTCTGAAATCTTGGAATAGGGCATTATTCAATTCCTTTCTTTCTTTACCCTTTAATCAAACACTTAATTTCCGCCATTGGTTTTACAGAATCCAACTTAATAACTATGCAAACGTGACATGTCTGAGTTGTGAACTGGATCCAGAAAGGTGTCAGTACTATTCGGCATCATTTAGTAAAGGGGCGAAGTACTATCAGCTGAGATGTTCAGGTAAGTGTGACCTGACCACTGGGAGGTAGATCAGCAGCAGTGGGTACCCACAATGTCCATCTGAAGTAGCTCCCTCCATCCCTCTGCTTGTGAGCTCCCCTCCCTCCACACTTCCCCAGCTGATGGCCCCTCCTCTCTCTGGACAACCTTCTTACTACCTCCTGGCTCAGCATTTCCATCCCTGAAGTCTCTCTTTCTATGTCCAGTTTAGGAAACATTCTTTCTGCCCTGCTCAGTTCTCTCCTTTTGAATCTGAGGAGTTCTTGAAATCATATAAGTCCTCTTCACTCACGTCTAAGTGGTGAGTTAATCACCTTTCCTTCCCCTTCTAACCAAGAGGCTTGTTTTATTCTGAAAACAGTCACACCCCAGAGCTCTTGTGTAGCAGAGCACTCCATCCTTATATATAAACACTAGAGGCCCAGTGCACGAGACTCGTGCACTAGGGAGGAGGGTCCCTCAGCCCAGCCTGTACCCTCTCACAGTCCAGGACCCCTGGAGGATGTCCCCTGGGGGAATTGGGCCTAATCCAGCAGTCAGACATCCCTCTCACAGTCCAGGGCTCTCCCAGTCCGGGACCCCTCGCTCCTTATCGCCCGCCTAAAATGGAGGCAGGAGAAGCTCCTGCCACTGTGGCTGCATGAGCCCGGCTTCTGGCTGAGGGGCGCTCCCCCTGTGGGAGGGCACTGACCACCAGGAGACAGCTCCTGTGTTGAGTGTCTGCCCCCTGGTGGTCAGTGCATGTCATAGCGACCAGTAGTTCTGCCATTTGGTCAATTTGCATATTAGAGTTTTATTATATAGGATACTGTGAATGGTTTATTATTTTTTGCACTTGCCCTTTTAAATGAGAAAATGTATGTGGATGGTGCCCATTACCCCACTTGCTCACTGCTCTATCTTCTGTTGCTATTGTTATTATTGTTTTTTTTATTATAAATGAAGAAACCTGGACAAGGAGAGGCAATGTGATGTCCACAGGTCACGCAGCTAATAAAGGCACAACAGGATTCAAACACAGGCCCCTGCCTCCCAAGTCCTCCCTTTAACACTGTGCTAAATTACATCTCAGAATGCCAGAATCTGGCTATTCTGGAAACTGTTCCTAACCAAAATAGGTCTTCAAACCAGTTATCCGAATCTTTCTTTACTAGCATAGTTTCTTCATTATCATAGTTTTCTTTATGGCTCCTTACTATGGCTGTTTTCAGTCACCATTTCTTGGGTGTGTGTTTTATACTACGCACTGTGCTAAAAGTTTTAGATTCATGATCAAGTTTGATCCTTGAGAAAACTCTTTAATGTAGATAATATTATCCTCATTTTATGTGAGGAAATTGAAGCATCGATATGTTGTCCTAAGTCACACCGCAGGTAAGCCAGGATTCAAACCCAGGTCTGTATACCAGGTAATGCTTTCACTGTGGTCCTGAGCAAGGTAAAAATTAATATCCAAATGCAGAAAATTAAATAGCTCACAAAATAGCTTTTCTATACATTACCTTCCACTCTGCAACTCCCACAGTTGGGATAAATAGTGAAGATATGGGAGGGTGAGAAAAACACTTTTGCGTGCCAGGAAGGAACTGCTTATCCAAGTCAGGCACTGTGCAGATGTGCCGCGAGGCTCGGGACTCCTCCGCGGGGCAGCGGGAGGGAAATCCGCCCTCCCCTAGGGGAGGCTGGCTCTCCGGCTGCACCCTGAGGGGCAGTGGGGGCTCCACCCTGAGGGGCAGCGGGCCTGAGGGCTTGTGTGGTCCTTCGGGATTGTGGATTTAGGGCAGGGAATCCTAGCAGCTCTCCAACAGCTTAGTGCATAAATGAGGAAATTGGGCACCGGGATGATAACGTGCCCGAGGCACCAGCAGGGCCAGAGGTTCATTTCCTGCTTCTTTCCCCTGAGCCCTGTGTCTTTCTTGTAATATTTCTCACGCTCACACTCAAGTTGCACTTATTTTAAGGAAGGAAAAACAGCTAACACTTGTTAAGTCCCTTATCCACTATGATATGTATTCTATCAAAGTTAAATGGTATCAAAATTCTATCCACGTTAAATGGTAATAACTGCCATTTTTGAAAAATACGATGTATTTAGAAAAAAAATATATGCTAAAATGTATTAAGATCTATTTTTTTCCCCTGATTATGTTAACAGGCCCTCAAATCCCCCGCTATACTCTGCATAGCAGCAGCAATGATAAAGGTATTCTCTTTTATTTCATCATTCTTTTGCTTCTTAGAAAAGTATATGTAAACAGGACCGATGTGTACTTAGTGTAGTGGGATTTTCTTTGGCTTTAGAGTGTCTTAACAGTTACACTGAACACAAGGTTTATAACCTGATGCATGCATAGTCCCATCAGTGAATTGTCCACTTGTGCTTTATTGCTTTGCACAATGCAAATGCTTCACATTGTAATGAATTTCCGGTAATCTCGACTGTTTGTTTAGAACTGAGACTCCTGGAAAACAATACAGCTTTGTATGAGACACTGCAGAACATCCAGATGCCAAGAAAAACACTGGACTTCATTCATTTGAATGGGACGAGTAAGTTAAACAAAAATACAAATAAATACAATCACTTGATCTGAAAATATGCATTTCAGAGTGTATATAAATGAAATTGAAGGTTATCTCCCCATGAAATGTTGTCACAAGAACTACTAGTTTTATGTTCTTTTGTCTTAAAATACAGCATCATTCATCTCAATAGTAACTCTTTTCTCCTAATAAGTCTTAATTGTGTGTTTAACTTAATGATACCTTCATGTACTTTCTCTTAACACAAAGTGACAAAAAATATCTAAGATGGTTGTATAAAAAAATTAAGGTTGGCTATAAAATGTTGAAACTTCTGTCTCAGGAGAGAAATTCGGAATTTTTTCTAACTCTCTAGCCCCACGAAAGAGTTACTCTAGTCCTTGGCCTAGTTGCTTGATCATGGATTATATTCAGGGACCACTAAGAACAACAAGTAGGAAATCTTATAATTTGTTCATTTCTGTTTGTTTGCTTGTTGTTTTTTTTTTTTCTAAGGGCTGACAATTCATAAGGAGGGAGAAATCCAACAGGATTTATATTAGATTTATTTTTTAAATTTAATTTTATTATTGTTGACAGTATTAGATTTATTTTTTTTTAATATAGGACAATAATAGAAAAAAACTCACCTCATCTCATTTTAAAAGACAGGAAGAGCCCTGGAAAGTGTAGGGCACCTCTGAAGAAAAGCCTAGAGCAGTGCTATTCAAACTGAATGTGCAAATGAGTCACCTTGGACCTGGATAATATGCACATTCCCGTTAGGGTGGGTCCAGGATTCTGAGTTTGTAGAGTTTCCAAGCATTGCCAGAGCTGCTCCCCTGTACCAGGCTGATCTGGCAAGGGCTTAGTGTTTGGGAGAACTAGCTGGACTTCCAGGGGCAGAGGCACTGAATACCGAAATGTGAAGTTCTATTTCAGTTGGTAAACGGTGGGGAGCTCCAGAAGGTTTTAGGGCCAGGGAAACCACAGGACTGGATGGATAACCTGCTAGAGAGTGAAGGATGGTGTTGCCAGAGGGGGAGGCTCCAGCTGGGATGTGATTATACCATTCAAACTCCAGGAAAGAAAGGCCTAAGGAGAGTCTGGGAGGAGGGAGCAAAGGGAGGTAGGACTAGGGATTAGAAGGAACCCCCACTCCCCAAAGAATAGACTGCGCATCTTCAAAGGGGGGAACTAAAACGCTTCCGATCAACTAGTGCTAATTCAAACCAAAAAGAGATCCAATGGTGGGTTTGGCATATTCATTAGAAACATTATGATCAACTAACTCATAGATCGAAATGTAATAAACACTGAAATTTTTGATCTTATAAGCACATTTGATCAAAAGACATAAAATAATCAGTAAAATACAAATGGGAGAAGTCTATATAGAGTTGACTCCTAAATCTTACTTTTTTCATCAATTAAAATAATTGTCACACAAAAAAACAAAAAGATAAATCTAAGGAAGAAGCAGCTCCAGACAGGGAAATTTTTCCCTACAGGTTAGTCCAATCTCCTGAAGCTGGAGGCAATCTTATTAAAATATGGAACAACTCATTTTTTCCCTCTCTTTTTGATTTATTAGTCTAGCTCATCAACCTGAATTTGGGAGCAAAGGAAACCAATTCATTATTTAGGGACACATTTTATTGAACTGATGTTAAATCAAGCACAGAGAATTAAACAGATCTGGGAAAGATCATATAGAAAGTACACAACAGTCTGCTCTATATAAGCCTGATTTCATGCTGTGAAGCATACAGCTGAGAATGGGAGCTCGGCTTTGCGGCCTGGGATGGCAATAAGAATTACACAAATGTTATTAGATCAGAACTTTAAAATAGAATTGGGGCCAGCTAAAAATCCTAAACATCTTCAAGGAAATTCAAGAAGAGGAAAACATTTTGCAGGCAAACTTAGAACATAAGCCATAAACAAACTAGATAAGTAGATCAAATGCCAAAGAACAGAATCACAAAAACAAAGCATTAGCAATTCTAAAATGCACTTTTATCTTACAAGGCGCCGATGTATTTAATAGTATTTAGTAGATACATTAGAAACAATTTTATTGTTTTAATCTGAACTAGTATTTTAACCTGACAGAGAATGATTTTATTTCTTAAAAGCATTCTGAATGCAAGTAGTTCACTTCTTTTTCCTATTCTAATTTAACACATTGTTAAACTCTAGATATGACTTATTACTAACAGATAAGGAACCAAAATCATGTGCTAATCATTGTTCTTAATTCACTAATTAATCTTTCTGTTTGTTTAGAATTTTGGTATCAGATGATCTTGCCTCCTCATTTTGATAAATCCAAGAAATACCCTCTACTAATAGATGTGTAAGTATGTATTCAAGAGGAGGGGACTAAAAATTCAGAAGTTAACTATTGTACTTTTTTTTGCTCAGTGTAGCTTACTGAAAAAAATAAAGCAAAACACATCCTTTCTCTCTTCCTGGATCACTGTGCAGCAATTTTACATTTCTTCCTATTTTGTAATCACAAACCCAAGCATGTATTTTCTACCTTCTTTCTAATGGAGAAGGGAGACACTCTTCTTTCATCATAATAGCATATGGAGTTTGTTTTTATTTGTTTCCCTGAACTCCAAGAGAATTCCAAAGAAATTCTCAAGTCCCCATTTTTATCCTTTCATTGTGGACGTTTTAATGAGAAAGATGGTATTAACAGCTTTTACAGTTTCCTTACCCGCAAACTTGGCCACAACATTTCCCATGATTGTCTTTGTTTTAATAGGACATCAGGTTTTTCTTTAGTTCCTGAAATATCACTGCCTGGTATTTTCCATTCCTCTTTTTGGTGAAGAGAACATATGTGATATAAGAAAGTAGTCATTATAATCCAAACTTCTTCAAATCCTAAAGAAAGTTCTGAAATCACAAGTCTTTGAGCAGTAACTGTGAACTCATGTGAATTCTAAATATGGCAGCTTTGTGAAACGTCTTTGATAATTATTAGGAATACATTTAACTTTAATCCTTCTAAAATTGCTCTGACTTCACCCACAATGCCACAATGCCAGTCTTCCTGTTCTAGCTTGACTCATTTCCTTTATTCAAAATAAAACAGAACAGAACACAACAAAACAACAAATGGGTTGGGTGCCTTATGCGTGCCAGGTGACTTGCCTTATTTTGTTCACACAGCAAACCCATGTGGTGAGTTCTGTTGGGCCCATTATGCAGAAGAGAAAAAGTGAAGCTCAAACTCAGGAACACCACATTTCTGTTGTTACCAGCAAAAGAAGGAAGGGTACACATTTAGCAACAGATACAGCCCTGTTCCATTGTATTTACAGTTCTGTGTAAACAAAACATATAAGCTGAAGGAAAGAGGTATTTTAAGTTTCCAGATGTTTAAATTAAAAGCAATGAGGAAGCGATGGGGAGCCTCTTTGGATTAACAAGGGGAAATGAGAGGGCTTGGAGAGAAATTTACATACAGCTGTGTGTTGGGTAAGATGTAGCTTATCAAGATCGCAGATTCAAGGGAGTTAAACTTGTTAACAAATAGAACGCCAAACAACCTACCCAATTTCAAATAGTCTGCTTATCCTTGGAAGTTTTAAAGAATCGTGTTCATTCGTACTTTGGTCCATTCCACATGATTTTGGGAGCTTTAGGGTGCAACCTGGTGCTGAGTAGTGGAGGATACGAGATGCATATCATGTAGTAGTCAAAGACCCTAAGGAAGTTCCAACCTAGGAAAGACACTTGGAGTCTAGGAAAGAAATCTTTGTAAGCTGAGATGGAAAGGTATTCTCAAAGCTGCATTTATTGTCATCCTCTTTATTTTTTCATAACATAATTCCCCAGAGAAATTTATTTCTTTGATTTCCAAGTTATATATGACTCAGAAAATGTTGGCCAATGAAGTCTGTTTGATAACAATCTTCAAAGATGAAATTAATGGGGACGTCTTTGAAGGGAACACACAGTCATTATAGTCATGTTGCCAAGTATTAGAAGACCTATTGTGAACACCTCGGTGGCTGGCACAATTTTAAGCTCATGATCAGGAAAGGTGCACACTTCTTATCCACAAGGAATAGGAATGCAAGCACTCCTCAATCGGTTCAGGAAAACCATACAGGCTAAAAATTTGTTTTTTTCCCCCCACAGGTATGCAGGCCCCTGTAGTCAAAAAGCAGATGCCACCTTCAAACTCAGTTGGGCTACTTACCTTGCAAGCACAGAAAATATTATAGTAGCTAGCTTTGATGGCAGAGGAAGTGGTTACCAAGGAGATAAGATCATGCATGCAATCAACAGAAGATTGGGAACATTTGAAGTTGAAGATCAAATTGAAGCAGCCAAGTGAGTGACTAGGAGATAAATTCAAAGGTCTGATTCTCCCTCACCCAATATATATTTTAATTCCCTAAAGTGTAAAGAATTTAAAGTGTCCTGGCATGAACTTGTAGTCTTTCATCCTTTGGGTGGATTTTTTGTGAAGATAATCATATTTAGACAAAAAATATGTGTTAATATGTTACTGGTGGGGCAACAAGATGTAGGATCTTGTCTTCTTAAAGGAAAGATTTCAATCAAGAGACAAAGTGCAGCAAAGCAAGCAAGAATTTCCCTAACCAATTTGGCTCAGTGGATAGAGCGTCGACCTGCGGACTGAAGGGTCCCAGGTTCAATTCTGGTCAAGGGCATGTACCTTGGTTGCCGGCACATCCCCAGTGGGGGGTGTGCAGGAGGCAGCTGGTCGATGTTTCTCTCTCATCGATGTTTCTAACTCTCTATCCTTCTCCCTTCCTCTCTGTAAAAAATCAATAAAAATATATTTTTTTAAAAAAGCAAGCAAGAATTTATTGGCCTCAGCAAAAATATACTGAGGACAGTGAAACAAGGAAGGACATAGGAGAAGTGACAGGAGAGCCTAGGCTGGGCCGCTTTGGCTCACTGAGAAGACAGAGAAAAGGGGGCCTTGGAGACAGGTTCAGGGGGTGAGCCCAGGAAGAGCTGCCACTGCCCATTGCTCCTCTGGTTGCAAGTCTCCTGGAGTCACTTAGTGGGAAGAAGCGGGGAGGGAACGGTGTGGGCCTGCTCCCCTGGGGGAGAACATGGGCTGGCTCCTTCAGCCTGAGCATATTTCTCTCTCTCTTGCAGGTGGAAATCTTAGGGGAGGTCTCAGGGGAGGGCTCAATAGAATAATCATCAGCTTTCCAGGTGTGTTCTTTCAGGGTCACGGTCTCCACCGCTTGGTAGGTGCTAGGGTGTAGCTGGTCCTGAAGCAGCCATAGGGTCACTTGTCTGATTTTGCTGCTTTTCTGGGCCTGGAACTGAAATACAACTGAGGCCTAGATGTTATCTTTAGGGAGGAAAAGGTTAGGGGGTCTAAACCCCATGACTAGTGAAATGAAAAATCAGGGGTCCAAACCGCATGACCAGCGATATGGTAGGGGAGGAAAGGTTACCTGGGGAGTAACCTTTTCCCAGTTTTGCCCCTTGCTAGGCATCCAGGGCTTTCTGCCCATCATCCTTGCTCTGCAAGGACAAATTGAAGGATAAATGTGCACTTGGGTAAACATCTAGTGAAGCAAGCAAACCATCCATACAGGCAGGGATAAGTAGAGGAGTTCCGTGTTCATTTAAACTGGAGGAGGGTGAAGGCTATGGAGTCCTAGGAGTGGCTCCTACAGCCGGCTGGATAAGGATTTTGGGAAAAGTGTGGAGCACAACCCTCATTATTCACAATTATAAGGGCTTTGTGAAGTATGAGTCCCATTTCATTCTTGTGCTCTCCAGTTGTGGGACTGTAGAGATCGACTTGATCTGACTTAACAGAGATCTTAATTATAGATGTTGGTTACTCCTTAATGTGCATGCAACATGGGAAAAGTTTCACGTGCATTGTCATTGAAGCTGCATAGCAAACCTGGGGGTGGATGTTAGTATCACATGTTTCAGGTGAGTAAAATGGAGAGTCCTAAATTAGGTCAGTCAGGGTTGGAATCCAGGTCTTACATTCAGTTGCGTTCAACTGGTAAACGGGAAATGTAATCTTTGACTTTCTATAACCAAGTGCTTAAATGTCCACAGAAGCATAATAAGTAGGTGATTAAAATAATATTGTGAAGTCATAAACCAGGAAATGCAGAAAAATCGTGAGTGATTAAATGGGTGGAGGAAAATTCCTTTAAGAACAGGAACAACTGAAGAGATGTCAACTTATTGAGTATTTCTGAGTCTCTTATACCAACACTAATGATGAACTATTTCCTTAAAATCAAAAAAGGAGAGGCTTAGAGAGAGGACAATTTTTTTAAAGAGTGAAGCTGTGATCTTTTTTAAATGAGTTTTTATGTATTTGCATTGGTCCCCTGGGAGAAAGGGCATAGTTTCCAGGGCTTCTCAAGTCTGACGGAGGCAAGCCCTAAAATTATAGAATTGAATATCCACAATATACAACTGCAGTTTTAAAAAGTAATGAGATGTAGCGTGTTTATACAATGGAGTATTTTTTCAGCAACTAAAAAGAACTATACACCACCACATAGATGAATTTCACAGATGAATGGAAGAAGCCAGGCACAGCCCAATTTCCATAAAGTCAAAACCATGGCACAAATTTAGGTGAAATTTTTATAGAACCCAAATGACCCAGAGACTTCTGGGTGATAGTAAGCTCTCTATCTTTGTTCAAGGATGTGCTCACTTTGTAAAGACTTATCAACGTTTACACTCATGACTTGGTGCATATTTTTTACATATACATTCTACGTTTTAAAGGTTTACTGAAAAAGAAGATGACGAGTTGAAAACTACATTAGATTTTTATTAGTATTGCTTAAGCAATATTGCTTACTCAGGGTAGCCTAAGACATACATTATCAATTGAAAACACAGATTCTCCAAGTCACATATAGGTCAAAGCAAGGGTTTCCCACACTCCTCAGTACTACAAAATTGTGTCCCAAAGGCTAGATTTTTAAAAAGTAAATTATTTTTATATAATTCCAAGATGCGTATTTTTAGCATAAAATATTTTTCTTTTTTCTTTACCTGGGTTCCTATCCTGAACGCTATTTTGTGGCAAAAAGACTTCTAATTCATCAAGGAAAAAGTCTTTCTGATTTAACAGTGCTGAGCTAACTAATCAACACCCATCATTAGAAGGGATTTATTTAGAGAATGGTTTTTAAGTTCTCAGGTAGGGAGCTCAGATACATTTCTAAGCCCTACCCAGATGTTCTCCAGGCCCCTATATTTCTCCACAGCAGGGGCAGCCTCTCGCAAACTGAAAAACATCTGGAGAGATTTAGATTCAATTATGTAAAGAAAAGTGCATCTGGGCTGCAAATTTTTATATAAAGCTGTGAAAAAAACTGCCAGGATTTGTTTTCTGTGAATCATACCCTCCTCTCCCTACACACACACACACACACACACACACACACACACACACACACACGTGCGCGATTTTTATGGACTCCAACAAAGGTGAACCGTGTTCATCTGGCTCTTAAGTTAAAAATGATAGACATTGGTCTCAGGTGTTTGACTGCTGGCAGTAATATACCTTAGTTTCTCATAGAATGAAATAGAGAACAAATGTCAGGGTTTCACATTGTGCATTTATCTTAGTTTTCTATATACAATATAATACTAATTTGTGGACTTCTCCCATGTATTTTAGACAATTTTCAAAAATGGGATTTGTGGACGACAAACGAATCGCAATTTGGGGCTGGGTGAGTAGTTGTTTGGCTGATAACTCTATACAGATTTCTTAGTGAATATAACCCAGAGCAGGAGAATATATCTTTTGTATGCAAATATTTGGAGATGAAATCCTGTCTATCATTTTAATCTAAAAGGTCCGAATAAAATGTCTTAGACTTCTAAGCAATGAGTTCCTGCTAGCTAAGTTTATAAACACCTTTGTTTATTGTGATGAGGGAGGGAAGTGAGGAAGGAAAGAAAGAGGGAGAGAGGGAGGGAAAAAGAAGGGGAATGAGAGAGGGAGGAAGATTTTTTCTCATGAGTCAAAGTCTGTAAAGATTTAGTGTTTGTTGTTTTTATTTTAATTTTTTTAATGGTACTATCCAGCAACTTTTCAGTGTTTTCCCCCTCACACCTACTAAGAAAAGGGACAGGGCTCTGAAAATGTGTCTTTAGATACTGTCCAATTAAGGCCAAATTAAGCCTCCTCTACCATGCTTTCTATCTCTAAAGAGGCACAATATATAAAGATGTGAGAAATGTGGAAACTGCAACTCGCTTACCATATGTTCTTAATTCCTTTACCTCCATAAAAATAACTGTTTCCATTCCTTAGTCATATGGAGGGTACGTAACCTCGATGGTCATGGGAGCAGGAAGTCGTGTGTTCAAGTGTGGAATAGCCGTGGCGCCGGTGTCAGCATGGGAGTTCTATGGTATGTAATTGCTATCAAGTACGAAGAGACACTGAGTGTTGACCTTGAAATTCCAATGACAAAACCATCCCTTTTTGGGTTGCAGTATTTCTACAGTGAATAAACCGACTTATCTTACACGTACTTTATGGAGACTTGTAATAAAATAATCTCCCTTATTCTGCTACCGTGAAAGGCTGGATGGTATATATGTTATCTACACATTTACTTAGCAATAAATTCTGTTTCTCAAATCTCTTACCAACAAATTTTGTAAACAAATTCTGTTTTCCAAATTCCAAGACATCCCCAATGCTACATTTCTGCAGATAAATAAACCCTTCCTTATCTTTATTCTAACTTGAGGGTTGAGCTTCACATATTAGCAGAATAAAAGAAACATGTGTCTCTTTCTCTTCTGGTAAAGATCAAATATAAGTAGGGCTTTGGATGGAAAGAGGAGAGTAGAGACAATGGAATTTCTGGGAGGTTTGTTTTTTCCATTGTCTCTAAGTAATCTTCATCATCGAGAAAATATTATTCTATCAAGCATCATACACATGTAAGACTATAATTCCCAAGGGGGAAGGAGTGAGCAGGGCAACAGTAGGTAGGGAAGAAGAGTCAGAGGTAGTGAGGAAATGAATTTTTTGCTGTGTCTCATCTGACCCCATCTCAAGTCCTTTCTGAAGTGTAAGCATAGAATCATCGATAATGAATATGCTCATTAAATATTTTATGTCCTAACATATGGTGGCACCGATCTTGTGGAAATGCTTTTTTAAACCCTCTCCAAATCAAGAGAAGCCAATGTAAGAAAATATATTGCTATCTTTCTGTTTTAAAAAAAATTGGAGAACATCGTTAGGATTTGATCTTCACACCATGGATTTGTTTCCATATAACACTTTTCTGCTTGATATTAATAATTATTCTATTGGATGGCTTGTTTTTGGAGACCTCTGGTGGTCAATAAAATAATAGAAACAAACTTTGTGAGTTTAGAGATATGTCATGATAAGAAGAGATCTTCCATAAATGTCTATGGACCAACCTAACACATAGGAGCTTTCTAAAATTCTTCTACATATGTAAATTTGAAAAATTTTACATAACAGATCAGATAAAAGGAACACATATATGGTATTTCATGGCATATTTCTAAAAGTTGCCGAAACTGGTTTGGCTCAGTGGATAGAGCGTCGGCCTGCGGACTCAAAGGTCCCAGGTTCGATTCTGATCAAGGGCATGTACCTTGGTTGCGGGCACATCCCCAGTGGGAGATGTGCAGGAGGCAACTGATCGATGTTTCTCTCTCATCGATGTTTCTAACTCTATCTCTCTCCCTTCCTCTCTGTAAAAAATCAATAAAATATATTTTTAAAAAAATAAAAAATAAAAGTTTACGACTGCATTATCCATTTTGTTGTTGTTGTTAATCCTCATCTGAGGAGCATATTTTTTCCATTGATTTTTAGAGACAGTGGAAGAGAGGGAGAGAAAGAGAGAGACATTGATGTGAGAGAGATACATCAATTGGTTGCCTTCCGCATGTACCTCCCCTTACCCTCTCCCCCGGGGGGGGTGGCAGGGATCAAACCCAGGCACTGCCCTTGACTTGGAATGGAACCCATGACCCTTCAGTGCACGGGAGCACATGATCTAATAATCACTGAGCAACACCAGCCAGGGTGCATTATGCATTTTTTAAATTTTATTTTTAAAATGTCACATCTTACACTTGCAAGTTTGATAAGAAAGGGTTATTATGTTCTAGGACAAGAAGAATTGAAGTCTGTGGCTGTTTGAGGAAAAATTTATTTTGCCCTAAAAAGACTTTTTTCCCCTATCAAATTACTATGTTATTCGTATTTAAATATTTTTAAAAGGATATGAGTATTTTATGAAGATCTCATAAAGTATCCTCTAAAATATTATATTTTCTATTTTATTGTCCTCTGGGCATGTAAAAATACATATAGTCTGTATTCATTGTAACCAAAATGACAAAATATTACTCTTACCATGTTTGGAGGAAAATATTTAAGACTTCCATAGAAATGGCATGTCAAAAGAAGACATGCGGAGCAATTAACACTCATTATCAATGTCTTTTTTTTATCTACAATGCCAGTCATACAAAAAGGGTAAGAATGTTGCTTGAGCTTGTGGTTTAGGTGATATATTAATTTAAAGAATTAATGAGATCAGTATTAAAATACCTGTACAATTACAGTGAAATTCAAGCCATACCTATACAGCACAATGGCAATGTATTATTCTTATACTTTTATTTTCTATAATCTGGTCACTTAAGGGAGCATCTTTCAAAACAATTCTTTCAGATTTTTAAAGTTATATTGGAAATAACTCACTGATATTTTAGGACATATACATATGTAATAATGCATATAATGTATATAATATGATATAACTGATATGATATAAAAATCATATATGCAAGATATAATACACATATCATATATGATAGCTATTATATATGATTAATTTTTTAATAGAGCAAAAATATGTTTAATAACCCAAAATAACCAAACCAATAATGCATACATTTTTTGCCATATATAGGTAGGTTAAAAAGTTTATGTCATTTCAGCAGACAGATATTAATGTAATCTGTTTCACAATACCCAACCACTACATCAAAATTGAGGCCTCTGCACAAAATGAAAGAAAACGAATGTTTAACTTGCATTATGATGGAGTAGCTGAGCCAATATGGGGTTATACAGCAAATGATAACTGAATTATTGTATTATAGTGAATTTCAACCTGCCAAAATTATGATTTAACTAAGCAACCAGTAATTGGACACTATTAGAGATTTCCAAAAGGTAATAATAGCATATTATAAATTAGGGCATACACTGTGTCAGAACCAAAACATTCAAGACAACTGAGGCATTAAGTGACTTCCTAATTAAGATTATTTGAGAAGATCAGATGTTAATGTATAGATTCCTGACCTCTTAGCACTTCACCTTTGCTTTTCCTGAAAGTGGGTTATTGATTGGGTTTCTGATCATCTAGTTTGATCTCTCTCTGCACTCACCATGAGGGCTAATTGGGGATAGGCTAGGCAAGAGTGTGGAAAGCAGGAGTCTGAGCAGGTGTCTGGCTGAATTAAGCCAAATAAAAATGATCTGGAGGAGATATTTCTGAGGATAACACTACAGACCTATGCAAAGTTAAGACATACCAAAGCACATAAAGTAACCCAATAAAAGGAAGAAAAGTTTTTGTTGTATGAATTAACTTTTTTTCTTTTCTCCACCATAGACTCAGTGTACACAGAACGTTACATGGGTCTCCCAACTCCAGAAGACAACCTTGACCATTACAAGGTAAGAGATGAGGAACCAGGTCCATTTCATAACCTATTTAGAAGTGGTTTAAGAACATGTTAAATTGTATCTATTTTGTAAAATATATATTTTTATTTCCAACAAAATTCTTGTTGAAAGAAATAACACAGGTGGTTTAAAGATACTCCAGTAGCTTCCCCTACTATATTCTGCATAATTACAATCTTTATCGTATGCTATATAGGTCACAATATGCATTCATTTGGAAATACAAAGCAACACCAGATAATTACTTTAATTATAAAAATTTCAGTTTAGAAAACATGTCAAATTCAGCATATTTTTTTAAAGCCAGAAGACTCTAAACCTTTAGCTATATATTAAATTTTTTATGGTATTATCATAATTAAGATGTATGAACAATCCTATAATTTTCTTATTCATAACTAAGCATGTAGTTTTTTTCACACAAGATTTGACTAACGTAGGTGAGGAGTAGTACAGTGAGCCATACCCCGAAAAGCCCTTGAACCCTAATTGCTCAATAGCATCCAACAGGCTGTTGCCTGACAGGAGACCCAGTGGTCAGGTTGCTCTTCTGATGGGCTACAGCACTTAAAGTATGGGGCTGTCGGTGATAGTGGCAGCCCCATGTGCTAGTGTGGATGTTGCCACAAAGCCAGAGCCACACTGAGGTAGATGGAAGTGTTAGTCTAAGGACTGGGGGACCCGTCGAGCACTGTGGTTCATCTAAAATGTTCCTGATTTTGTCATGTTAGTCAAAAACCCTGAAACTCCAGATGACAAGGCAAATCGTCTGATATTTACATTCTCCAAAGGAAATTCAAAACTCTTCCCAGGACAGTTAATTAAAAAGAAAGAAAGAAAGAAGGGGAAAAACAAGAATAATTTAATAGAACAATTTGTGCCACAACTCTCAAGATATGGGTTTCATATTGATACATTTCTCTGAGCATTATTTGCACATTTTAATAAAATGTTTTTACTATGGATTCTGATGCCATTTGATCAAAACAATAAAACTCAAAATTTCTAGTTTTGCAACAGAAGCATAGACAGTGTCTTCCTACCTCTTATTTTCAGCATTATTTAACAAGGCTGGTGGAGGAGAGGTAGGGGGGGTTGTGTGTGTGTGTGTGTGTGTATGTGTGTGCTTATGTGTGTGTTTCAACCTATAAAGTGAGATGCACAAATCAGGCTAGCTGTCCCACATGATACTTTGGACTCCATTCTTTCCACTCTTTCTCCTCCACATCCAATAAGCTGCTTCAGACACCCATTCCCTTCTTCATAACCATATCGTTGCCATCACATGACTATCTTCCCTTGTAAAACAATAGGCCAATTGATCTCCCCTTAGCTGTCTTTGTATCTTCTACCCTATACCCCACAAAGTTATGAGATTGACCCCCACCCACAACACTTTAATGGCCCATTTTACCGGACTGTTCACTGTTCTCTGAGGATTTGGGGGCCTTTGTCCTCTTTTCCCTCTGCGTGGAATGTCATTTCCTTTCCATCTCCATCTACTGGGAGACTCGGACTGCTCTCCCATAGGAGCAGCATCCGCTTTGGATGCCATGACGTCTTCCTCAGATCTCGTTGAGCCCCCACTTCACTGTCTTGGACTCACGGTTGGATTGTACTCCCATTACCCCTCCGCAGTATTCTTAGCTATTTAAGGCTTTACTCAACCTTGTATTTGTTGGATTACCCAGTATGAAGTGTAAACCTTGAAACTTTTCCCTATCTAATTTTAAAACTCTTTGAAGGGAAACATTGTTATAAAAATCTGTCTGCACCACTTCTCTCATTTTATAGCTGGAATTTTCTTGTCAATGACCTGACCAGGATGCTTGCATTTGAAAACCACCCCTTCCGTAGTGCACCATATTTGCTGAGTAGCCCAAGGCCCTTCTCAGATTGCCCAATGTACTAAAAATTCCTGAAACATTGAAGGTGTACTGCCCAGGATCCTAACCCTGACTCTAGAAGCTGGTGGATGATGAATCAAACATTCACTTTCAAAATTACATATTGAAAAAAGTCTTTGAACCTAGAAGTCAGTACACAGTCAAGTCCAAATCCTGAATCTAAGCAAGTTCATGGCACCCAGCCTACTTCCCCAGATGAACATCTGCCAACAGGGTGTTTCCTCTAACCAGCCCTCCCCTTATTGGATAATTAATCTGCCATTTCGTCTTTTTTAGACCTTCCCATGGGCTCCTCGTTCTCACAATGGTCCCCCTCTGTCTCAGCCTACCCCTCACCGACATGGCCGCTTTCATCTCTCCCCTTAGGTGTTCAGCTGCATGAGCTAGTCATGTAAACAGAAGTCACTTCCCACTGCCAATGGCAACACACGCACACTGGGTGCACAGAGTCACTCCTTCGATTCACTGCACAGATGGCACCCGAGGACTGTTTAATCCTTCCACCGCCAGGAGTCGGGTTTTCTTGGCACAGAATTCACTGCTGGCAATGGACACATTAAAACTGCCAGTACCAGGGAGCTAAAGGTTCCCAATGTGTTACTCAGAGGAATTATTTGGGCGGCAATCGTTAAGGTGGGCCGGAGAAAGTGAGGTGAATGTATTCACAGAATTCTTTCCACCCTGGTTTGTTGCTTCCTCTGAATGTGGAGAACTGAATCTAAAGTGCCTATTTTTGGTGCACAGCAGGCTTTAGAATAAAGCTGCCCTCCTTTGTTTTTTAAATGAGCCTGTGCTTTTGTCTCTGGCAAGAATATATTCAAAGATTCTATTTTCCTCCAAGGCCCCAGCTGCCCCTCTGGACCCCATCTTCTTTTACTTTTCTTTCCCAGGTGGTTTATATTTATTCTCTCTCTCTCCTCTCTCTCTCTCCCCATTTATCCTCCCACCCTCTTTAAAAAGACAAAGAAGGTAATTTCTTAGAGGCTTTCACTGCCCTGTTCATTTCCTGGGTCAGAAGGACAGCTTTTGAAAATGATTCCCATTTACTCTGGCCAATGACTCCCTTCAACACATCCAGGATAGAAGGGCCCAAAGTGTCTGTAAAAGCAAGACCCTGATCTTTGTCTGTGTTTTCAGCTAATAAATCATCTGTGCAGTGGCCAGCACTAGAGCCTTTGGAAGAGAATACAAATTTTAATAAAACTCAAATGGGATTCATTATTTGGTCATTGATGACCCATATTTGGAAGCACTTAGAGAAACCCAGATCACCAAGAGAGGCACATTTGTGAAATAAAGGTTCTATTTACCATTTGGGGAAGGGACTTGGGGGAACCATGAACAAATTCCAGTGGCACAGCCAGGGATGCCATGAACAATTGTTTAGCTTGCGCACTGGTGAAAGCTAGTCTATGATGCATCCCCTAAGGCAAGGACCTCTGAGGCCGCATCAAGAGAGCATCCTTTCCTTGTCTCACAAAACTGTTGTTGAAATGAGGGGACCCAGGAACTAAGGCTTGAACCCATTGCAGCGACAAAGGCAGGGACTCCATCAGACTCTTGTGGTGCATAAGCACTTTTAAAGGATACCAGGGACTCAAAGAAGAAGGAAAGTGTTCATCTCCTTAAAACCCCAATGAGATGGTCCCAGAAGCTCTAAGTCAGCAGCCAAAATGTAGGGGTGACGCACACAGCTAATAGGCAGTGTTGACCTGTACACATTTTTTCTGCAGTGAGTTTCAGTCCACAGACAGACTTGAGCACAGGCATCAGATAGCCAATGAGAGAACCCTCACCCCCAACAGCAATAATAAGCAATGAACAACTGTGACCACACTTTGCGGAGTGGGTTCCTGACTCACCTTGTCGAATGGTCTCTTCTATGGTTAATCATAGGTATTTTAGTTAAATCCATAAAAAATACTAACATGTGGTAGACTTTCGTTTACCTATTTAAGGTGGCTGCTGTTTTAACTGTTCAGGTGTCTTGGTGAAACAAAACATGCCCGCAAAACTTTGGGAGAGAAATAAAAGAGAGTAGGCAGTGAAGCATGAACTTAAATAAGACAAAGTGCCTCATAGGTATGAAAAAGACTAGTGGTTCCCAAATTGTGACTGTGGCGTCCCAAGAATTCTGTACCTTCCAAGGAGGTAGGGAGGGGAAGGGAAGTGGCCAAGAAGTTAGGGTTTCACCTTCCCACCCCTCTTCTCAACCAGGAGGATCCAGTTTCATCTGTTTCTTTTTTTATTCATTTATTAAGTGCTTGTGTTTATGACCAAACATTATTCTAAGCTCTTTACATGAACTGTTAGGTTCAATTTTCCTTCAAATTCTCTGAGATAAGTGCTCTAAATTTATCTCGATTTTGCGGACACAGAAACTGAGGCACAAAATATCATATAACATAGAGATACTGAAGAAAAGGGAGAGGGCAGTTATCTGGGGCCAATCTAGGAAGACTGAGGAAGATGGAGAGGAGGAGCATAGGTGTTCTCCCCAGGCCGCACACAGGAACGAGGCAGTGGGGCACAGTAGACACAGGAATAGCAGACAGAGCTGGTGTTCTCAGGGTTGGGAAGCAGGTCCCATGAACCGAGGAATAACACCAAAGAAGGACTGCGGGAAGAGCAGGTCAAATGGGGACCAAGCAGGCAGGACAGAAGACTGGGGAGGGAATGGATTTATGAATACATAAGAGAAGAGTATAAGATCAAGGGCAAGGGAAATGAGACCCAAGTCCTGAGACTGGTTGCCAGGAGAGAGGGCAGCCTGGAACACACAGAAGGGACTGATTTAACTTGTAGAGGAGATTTATTTTGCATTTTGCTCAAAATTTGATAGGCTTTTGGCAAGTGTGTGAAACAGTCATAGATTTGGCAGTCTTCTGCTAGCGAATCTGAAATGTTCCAATCCTTAAGAACTGCTGCATCGTTAGGTTATGCAAACAGGGTGCAATTTTGTAAATATGCCATCTTGTACTGATTGACATTTGTTCTATATCCCAGAATATGCCAAAGGGAGAGAGACCTTCAGATTTAAGCCAAACCTTAACTTGTTTGTTGAGTGCTGATAAAATGTTGACTGCTGTGTGATCTTTAAAGGAGCCAGTGTTGCTTGCTGAGGCCTGAGGTAGAGCCCCCCTGTCGGGTTGATGGGAGCTCTTTCCTTGGCATCTCGTGGGGACAGTTGTGTGAGAGATGTAAACAAGTAAAACATCTGATATCGTGGGTTGAATTGATTTTTTTCTTAAATATTTTCAGTAGCCTCTGTTTTCTGTGGCATTGATGGTGCTTCCCCAAATAGCACCATTTAATATTATTTTATAAGGCTTTGTTTCAAGGGGGAGAATGCATTAAGAAGTCAGTACACTCAAGCTAGTGTGTCACTGAAGTACTGGGCTGTCCATGAGACCGGTGGCTGTTTACTCTTTCTACAAGGTTCTGGAAAGGGAATAAGTTGTCTGGCTATGATGGGAAGGGAATGGGCTTTGGAATTAGCCCTGTACTCAAAATCTAGTTCTTACTAGCAGGATGAGCTTTGGGAGGCTACATCAGCTCTCTGAACCTCAGCTTTCTCATCTGCATAATGGGATAATCAGATCCACCCCAGGGCTATTGCAGGGATTCAATGAGATCCCTGTGCCTGTGCCATGAAGTAAGCTTTGTAAACATGCAGCTGCCACCATTGTCCTCAGGAAGCCAGTCGTCCTTATGGCTCCTGGATGGCACAGGGGGTAGCTTAAAAATTGTGAGACCTTCTGTTTCTCACAGTACTTCCCCACTCTCATCAGTTCTCCTTTTTATTTCAAAAATACAAAGATTTATTTGTTGGAAGGTAACTGAGGAACCAGCATGATCCAAGGAGCAGCTACAGATGGTTCTCCTTGGGGCTTGAAGGAAAAGCTCCTTGCAGAGATGCTGTGGAATCGGCACTGCCACTGGACCAATCCTTCCCACTTTGCTTTGCCAGACTGTCGCTGGCAGCGGGGCTTTCCGGAAGTTTCTAGCCTCAGGAGGGTGCCAACTGCACCACCATTGCATCCTTGCCCATTTATCACTCTTAGCTTCCTTTTTAGTAGTTGGTGATAGACTGTTCGGCTTCTAACTTAGTCATCCATTTCCTTTTTTTTAAATTTTTTTATTTCAGTTCCCATCAACAGGCAAACGGGGATTATCCAAATGGGGTGGATTAAAATAGCACAATGCAGTTGTTTCTAATTGCTAATCAGACCTGCAATGAACGCATTTCTTTCCCTGGCTTTGGGTGTTGACGTTCACAGTCAAAGGTCTCTACCGTGAGTCTTTCTTGAGGAGAAACCAGAGTGCGCAGCCTGGTAGGGAGTGAGGCTAGGGGACACGGGCTGCATGTTTTTGGGGGAGAAAACATGTTCTCAGCAGCCCGAGAGCCTGGAGTGGAAGTGTGCCGCTGGCGGCCTGTCTCCCTCGCAGGGAGAGGAGGCTTCGCCCCTGCGCAGGGGAAGCGTGCTTTGGCAGCGGCACTCTTATCTTGCAGTTGCAGGGGAAGCTTTTGTTTGATTTTTTTCCCTTGCTGCATTAAGTATTTGTCTTTCTTTCTTTGTAGTGTAATATTGTTAATGTAAAACAATTTGCATCATGACACTTTTATCACAGTTTTCGTCTTTTTCTCAGTATGTTGCATTTCTCACCATGTCTAGTTCATCACAGCTACAGTGTGTACATCACAACATTTATCTTAGGCTCGGGGTTTTACTTGTTTATAAAAATTGTCTTCTTTCAGCCTGTATTCACTCCATTTAAGAAAAAAAAAAGAAAGAAAAAAAGGCAGCCAGAAACTGTTTTGGTCCAAACTCCAGTAGTTATCACATTCCTTGCTAACTGTCCTGCGTATTTATATGTCTCCTAAGCATGACTCTATGTTTCGGTGGCATTTCTCAGTTGTATGGCTCAGGGAGGTTGTAGGAGCAGCTTTTGCTGTTCACGCTGCCAAGCAGGAAAGCACTGTGAGGCTTTGGGAGGTGAGGTGAGCTGACACAGATGCATATTTGGGTCAGATCTAGGTGCTAACGTTGACTGTCTTCTGTGAGCAGAGAGCTAGATTTAACGTGGCAGGAGCAAGGGGAGGACACAGCAGTGCAGTCTGCGCAGGCTGAGGAGCGAGCCAGCAGAAAAGATTGCCCAGAAGGACTCGAAAGGGCCTGGGCTCAGGTTATTCATGTTCACTGTCAGGGTTCAGGCCCCAGCCTCTCTGTCTCCAGCTTAGACTCCTACACTGTCCTGTAGGAAGATTGAATTTGACCCTTTTCCTCTGCCGCACGGGCACCCACCGTCAGAAAACGTGCCTCACAAATCTCGCAGGGCTGTGCAGACCAAGATCTCCGCCAATTAGTTCAGGCTCAGGAAGCCTGGGGACCCAGGAGCCAAAGGGTCCCGTTGTATCTGCGTGCTAACCTCCAAGACGGCTAATTAACAGCTTATTCCCCGCTGCTCCGTTGCTGGCAGACCAGATCACGAGCATAGGAGGTGGAAAGGGTTTTGCCGCCAGACTTCGTGTCCAGCCCTGTCGCTTCCCACAGATGGAACCAGGTGGAAATTACTCACTTCTGGATCTCGCTGTCTCCACGTGGGAAGCAGGATCTCACGGGAATGAGAGCAGTGCTTTTATAAATCTGTCATGGTGCTTAGCATAGCGACTGACAGAGTGAACACTCAATAAATGTTAGCTACTATTACTAATGGCATGGGGTACGGGTTAAAAGTCGGCAAAACATATCTCAGGATTCCACCTACCCCAGCGGCTCCCACTTACCTCTGCAAAAGTAGGACTACTTATAGGGAATAGTATAATATAGGTGCTTAAATGTCCCTCAGCTATTCATTTGATTACTACTTAGCGCTGTACTAGATGCTAAGAATATGGTGATGAACAATATAGACAGATCCTTTTTCTTACATATCTTATTGTTTAGTGGGATATATCACAAATAAGTATTGATTGATTGGATGAAAAAAAATGAATGAACAGATGGAAGAATAAATGGAGTAATGTTGGGATCGATGGATTCGTATACATGGATAAATTTATCTGGGACATCTCACCAGATAAAACACTTCTTTAAAAATGAAGTAACATGAAAGTGTGATCTTTAATGAGTCCTAGGTGTTTATTCCTAAAGCTCACGGGAAACCTTTCAACATGGGTCCGAAATGTACTACGGTCAGGACAAGTGGGAACCAGCCTGCACCAGAGTGGGCGGGCATCTGCTCTCAGCCTTTTTGGGCAACATGCCTTTGGGAGCCTCAGTCCACTGAAACATGTTGGTTAACTCTGTCCTGAAAGTTGTGGACAGAATGTCTTCCCTGTGTTACAGCACTCTCACATCAGCATCAGCAATTTAACCTAAAAAGGGGGTGCGGGGTGGAGAAAGCCATGTCTCTAGGTCCCTATTTCTGTAAGGGAGGAGGAGGAGTTGTTCTCATTCCCATTTTATGGAAAACCAGGCTCAGAGCCCAGCCTGTCTCCAGTGCACAGCTCACTGACATTGAACCCGAACTAGACACAAGCGCTCTGACCTTAGCCCCATCCAGCTTCCAGCCAGACAATCGGGGTTCCCATAAAAAAAATGTTAGGCTGCTGCTGATGTTAGCTACAAAGATATCTGTAAAATACAAACCTTGGCCCTTACAAAGTTGAGTTGGATTCACCAGGATGCTGAGGACTAGCTGGCTGGTTTAGACCCTCCCAACCCATAACAAGACAACAGAAGCAGCCGCCTCCAGCTCATCCCCTCCCAAAAGCACTAAAATGTCTGTGTGCCATTTTTTCCTTCCTCCCAACTTTGTAAACATCCAGGAATTAAGATCAGAACAACCAGTTCTGTGCTTTCAAAGGCTTTTTCATCCAAGACTCCACCCTCATTCTGAAAGTCCTACTTGAGGCCATAAACCAGTCTTCAAAAAACTGACCTCCCAATTTTGGGTCCTACTTCCCTGGTTGATTTTGGAACAACTTGATCCAATAGCGGCCTTTTCCCCAATACAGAATGAACCAGATAACAACCTACTGATTCCCTAAGGCCGTGCTTGATCTTTTTCACCCGTTTTCCCTCCCATATGTTACATTTGCCTAGGTTTTAAACATCTGCTCCAAAAGAGGTATACTTGCTTCTCATTCAGAGCCTAGCAATGTGGACCAAAGTTCATGTGACATATTGCAGAGTATGTTTAGTTGCAAATGCTATGTACAGGCTCTTTGAAACGTAGCATGTATGGCACCATGTGACACATGGTTGCCATAGCAATACACTTTTTGGCTGAACTACAGCATAAGCCCATGGAACATACATTGCTAATATGAGACTCTGCCCTGTGCTAATGCATAGGACACAGCCAATATGGGGTCTGGAGCTCAAGGGGTTTTGCATGCAGCCTGAGTGGCAGGTACCCTCTTCCTACACGGGCAAGGAAGATGGGGCATCTCCCTCTCCAGTCCTGTCTCCCAGGCTCAGGGCATGCTATGCATTCTGCCATGCATGGAGACAGCATTTGCTTGAATATCGGTTTGCTATATTTTGTATCAAAGGGGGCCCCAGCTGAAAACATTTTATTTTGTAAACTGAACTGAAAAATCAGTTTATGGCAGATCTTTTTTTGAATAATGACATTCTTTTTTCCCCCAATTCCAGAATTCAACAGTCATGAGCAGAGCTGAAAATTTTAAACTCGTCGAGTACCTCCTTATTCATGGAACAGCAGATGGTGAGTTTCAGTTAATTAGACTTTTTAGTATCACAGACAGGTTTGCAATTTCACTACTGACAAAACAAAAGCATGAGGGGCAAGACTGTTACATCTACTTCAATAAAACAGTGTTGCTTTCCACAACTCACTTGTCTTGGGCTAAATGGGATGCTGAGTCCTGGAACTTCAAACAGTCCCTTTCTTCTTATGCCTTTCCCACCCTCCCAGATCAGAAAACTGGAGCTGCTGTGAGTGACTCTGTTTCCTTTCTCTGCCCGCAGATAACGTTCATTTTCAGCAATCAGCTCAGATCACCAGAGCCTTAGTGGATGCTGGCGTGGACTTCCAGGCGATGGTATAGCAAAACTTTGTGCAAGGGGAGGGAGCTTGCTGATGGGGTCTGGTTTCTCCACTTTGGGATTCTGCGCCTCACAGAGGTCTCAGGAGACAGGAACGGAATTAGAAGGGTTGTGGTTCCAATGAGAAGTGGGAGAAGTGATATCCTTGAACCGCAGACAGAGTCATGTTCAATGATATTAGGGAGTTGGGAGTTGAGAAGCACAACATTCCCTGTGCTTGTCAGACACTGCTCTCCTATTGGTGTGATTGTTCTGTCTCTCCCTATTTTGATTCAGAAATAATCACTTACTCAGGAAATGTGTGGCAGAGTAATTCTGAAGTGAAACCAGCATGATAATAGCTCAATTCAAATAGGAAACTCCATCTCTGCCTTGTGTATTACTAGCTTCTCTAACAGTGGAATATTAGTAATCCACACACTTCAGGTTTTGCAATTGGCATGTTGTCTTTTGTTGAACAACCACAGGCAATAAACAATTAGGATTGTTTTATAAAGTCAGAAATGGCTAGAGCAGTTGTTGCCTATATAGTAGGAGGTTTCTAGGTATTAAGTGAAATTCATTTTCTGTATCTGACCTTTTCTGATTAAGAAAAAATCTATAATAATAAAAGCATAATATGCTAATTAGACCAGACAGCCAAATGACCTTCCAAACGAACTTCCGGACAAAGTCGTGGCTGTGAGGGCTGAGCCCCTTGCACGAATTTCATGCATCGGGCCTCTAGTATCTATGGAAATATACATTCATATGTGTGTTGTCTGTATTAGCTGGAAAAGCCTGCTTTTCCTCACTTTCTTGTAACACACACTCTTTGCTGTATGCTCAGTTCAAATGGTGCCCATTGTATAGGATAGTCATTTATACTCAAAACATGTGGTAAATATCTTTTGGGTCAGATTCTTATAAGAGGTTGGGGTTTATTTTTTCATATTCAAAGAAAAGACATACTTTAATTAAGCAATTTTTAAAAGTTAATTTATGTCTCCATAATATATGTTTGCCTGGCAATGATGTCTCAGTTGCTTAATGCAGCATGAGTTGATAAATTTTTGCTTCAGGTCAACTCATTCTACATAAATGTCAGACATATAGATAAAATCCCTAGTGCAAAATCGAAGTGTTTCCAGATAACACATTTGACTTTTGACTTCACTTATGGAATACCAAAGTAGATTTTTCTAGTTTCTTCCTGACCTATATTAGGGAAAATTACCTTTAAAAAAAACTCATTTATTTTTAATACAGTTTATCTTACTGCAGTGTAGGAGAAATTTGACACTTGCTAACACTTAATTAAAACTAGTGAGCATAATGGGATAAACATTCCATCCTGTGCTTGATATGGTTCTAAGTGTCCTTTGACTCAAATTAGAAATGGATTCGGGTATTTTTATTAGAATATACACATCCTTAAAGCCCAATGCACAGTGAGTTCTTTCCGCACCTTCTGTGGGACAGAACAGTTTGCCCTGGGAAAGCCTGGGGAAGGGGGAAGTGAATTAGGCACCCTCGTGATGACGTTTCAGTTCACACACCGATTTGGGAATTAAAACATCCCGTTTTATTCTGTGTATGCTCATGACAGCTCATTTGAATTGATTGCGGGAGAAAAGATAACTGACTTTCTAATTCTGACCTTTCTCTTTCTCTCTCTAGTGGTATACTGACGAAGACCATGGAATCGCTACCAGCACAGCACACCAACATATATATACCCACATGACCCACTTCATAAAGCAATGCTTCTCTTTACCTTAGCACCTCAAAACAGCATGCCATTTAAAGCTTATTAAAGCCATTTTGTTTTTATTTTCTTAAAACTGCACTGTCAAGATGATCTTTAAAAAAGATTCTCAAATCAAGAAAATTTAAGGTTAACTTTGTTCCCAAATTTCATAGATAGAACCCTCAGTGGAGACTTATGTCCTTGCAACAGATTATTGCCTTACAGAAATTTGAAATATTCAGTCTGGTTTTGTTTACTATTTAAAATCATTTTCACATCAGTTGCTGAAACAACTATGAATTGCTTTTATGGGAGCTTTGCATAGGTTTCCTGGGAAGCATTTTATTTTTTTCTAACTGGACTAGTCCAAATCTTGTTCTCTTCTTTAAAGGGACGGCAAGATGTGGGCAGTGATGTCACAGAAAAAGGGGGAAGAGAGGACAGGGAGAGAAGCTAGCCCGGCATGGCTGGGAACCCAAGTCCAAGCACCCTGACCCGACCAGGCTACTGTCAGTGCCTCTCAGAGAAGAGCTGTTCACAGGCAGAAGGGCACAATTTTCTGAGAAAGACTGTTTAAACTGCCTCAGGAAATCATCTATGCAGAGCACTGACTTCTAAGTAAAACCACAGCAGGTGAACAGACTCCAAAGAAATGAGAGGGAAACTGCCAACAATGCAAGGCCCCCAGGTGCCAGTTATGGCTATAGGTGCTACAAAAACACAGCAGGGGTGATGGCAAAGCATTGTAAATGTGCTTTAAAAAATATTGATATTTCCTCCTGAAAGAGGCAGCTTGGAACTGAGATGTGAACACCAGCTTGCCCTATTAAAAGATGAAAATATTTGTATCATAAATCCTAACTTGAAGGAGTCCTTGCACCAATTTTTCTTATTTCTTTGAGCATTTAATTAAAAGAATATTTTTACTTCCTTGGATTTGTTTTTTAAAAATAAACTATAAAATTATGTATTATTATTCCTGTTCTACATACTGTAGAATTTCTCCTGGTCATTTAATAAATGCGTCTTCATTTTTTTTTTTTTTAGAGGTAATGAGTTTTGTGTCTTGAATCAGACATAAATCACTTTGGCATATGGACACATTTATCCAGAAAGCCTCTTGTTTATTTTGCTTCTTATCCCAGACAGCCTTGTAAACATGCGGAGTTCAGTTCTTGTTAAAAAATAGATACATTTGCCTGGCCTGCGTGGCTCAGTGGTTGAGCATCGACCTATGAACCAGGAGGTCATGGTTTAATTCCCAGTAGGAATCATGCAGGAAGCAGCCAATCAACGATTCTCTCTCAACATTGATATTTCTAGCTCTCTCCCTCTCTGAAATCAATAAAAAAATATTTTTAAAAAATTGATACATAGAAATGTTAAATTAGGCAGTTCATAAGATTTTCATGAAATACATATATCAGTTTATATATATAAACAACTGATATATATATACACATATATAACTTTATATATATATATATATATATATAGATAGATAGATAGATTAGATATAGATATAGATATAACTTTTGAAAACATCAACTGAAAAATTTTGGTTACTTATGTAATTTATAATTTAATCCCAGGTAACTATGATGAGGCTCATATTATAAGAACAAGTAATATTAACAATATCATCTTGGTAGCTCTGATGGCTCAGTAGCATAAAAAAGAGCCAAGTTAATCACTTAAGGTTTTGACTGTTTTTGGATCTTAAAACTACCAGTAAATTAATGAAAGCATAGATTTCAGATGCTGACTTTAGCCTCGCAAAGTAATGACTAGATAACTAAGGAAACATGACTTTTTGCTCAGTTACTTGCAAAATGGCCTCATTTTTTTAAAATTTGATTTTAGAAACTTAAACTTAGCTTCAGACCATTTGTTGGAAAAAGTTATTTCAGACAGTGAGCTATAGCATAAATATCTTAAAATGGAAGAAATGGAAAAAATCTGTTAATATTAAACTGGTGAGTCATGCATGGGAATGGACAGAGGATTGTGAAATTCAGCTTTAACTGTATTTTCAGAGCATGCCATTGAGTAGCTTCACTTTAAGTCTCAAATCTCACTCATCCATTGGAATTATAAACTGACATCCAAGCCTGTAGGGTTCTTGTTATAATTTTATTTCTTGATAGAGTTAATCATAGTGAGTAGCTGGACTGATCTTTGCAGAGCTCTATATCCAAAACAGTAGTCATAGAGCATATGTTCACATCCTGGACTGAATTAATAGTCATAAAAGCAAATGAAATGGAAATCCTCCTTTTATCTTAGTTGAAACCATACATGGCACAATATCAGATATTAATAAGACCATTGTACAATAGCAGATGTTGTACAATATCAGATAAATAATAGTAAGACCATTGTGTAATATCAGATATTGTACAATGACTGACTTGATATTGTACAAGTATTGTACAATATCAAAACTGTTTCTTCTGGAACCCAGAGGTAATAAACAATCTCAGCATATTTTTTGCATAATTAAAGTTGCAAATGGCAATAATGTGACTGAAGTTAAAGTCAGATTTCATTTGACGTCCCCCCACCCCCCAAAAGAAGTTTTACTCTCAAATAAGAGTTTTAGCATTTTGGAAAAGGAAGTTAAAGACATTGACAAATAAGTTAGAGATAAACTTAGTCTGAGGGCAAGTCTGAAACACCCAGGAACTAATGAAACCTTAAGAGATTCAGACTCACCTGCCATTGTCAGCCGCAGCCTCAGCAGGGGCGTGGATGCTGAGATTCCTCTCACAAACAACCTGTTAGAGCAGTGATGGCGAACCTTTTGAGCTCGGCGTGTCAGCATTTTGAAAAACCCTAACTTAACTCTGGTGCCGTGTCACATATAGAAATTTTTGATATTTGCAACCATAGTAAAACAAAGACTTACATTTTTTGATATTTATTTTATATATTTAAATGCCATTTAACAAAGAAAAATCAACCAAAAAATGAGTTCGCGTGTCACCTCTGACATGCGTGTCATAGGTTCACCATCACTGTGTTAGAGTCACCAGCACCCAGGAGCACGTACACCAAAGAAAGGGAGAAATCTTCATATCTCTTCCATTTGATACAGAGTTTGTTTTTTAACTTTTGACCAAGATTTTTAGAAAGTCACTTTAAAAATAACTTTTGGAACATTTTTTTTGTTGGAAACCTTCCTAAAAATGATTACATACCTCCATGCTTTATAAAACAGCAGGCATAAAATATAATTCATAGTCTCCTCAATACTCAAGGTCACCACCATAAAGATCAATTCACATATCAGGCTGTATGTCATTCTAGGTGTTTCCTTTCTTATTCAGAGGTAGTCACTGAGGCTGCCAGTTCCACCACTTGGCCTTGTTGCTTTTGCTATAACTTGATTTGAGAATTTCAATTTTAAAACTACCAAATTTGTACAATATTTGAGATTTAATAAATAAAAGGCTAATATGCAAATTGTCCCCTCAACCGGGAGTTCGACTGGGAGTTCGACCAGGGGGTGGGCCGAGGGCTGTTGGGCCAGCTGGCCCAGACCAATTGTCCCAATTGGGATGGGCCAGCTGGACCCCACCTGGGCACGAATTCATGCACCGGACCTCTAGTCTAAATGAAAAACATAGCAAAACACAAGAATACCTCTTTTCAGAGTTTAAAGTAAGAGGAGTTTGTTCTGAGAACTTTGTGACAGTTCTTTTAGCAGTGTCTGAGAACCTTCTTACATATATCCTGAATGACCTGGAGTGGCTATTCAGGATTTCTGACAGATACAAAAGGTTGAGAATGAGAGATGAACATGGTAATAAAGCATAAGGTCACCACCAATAAGAGCTCAGAGCATGGCATTAGTAAGACCAATGTCATGCTCAGTAGAAATTTATCATCTTTCTGCATGTCATCTTCCTGTGATAATATTGATATCTAAATTTAATAGATAATTTTCTTACAGTTAAATTGCGAATGGTATCTTTTCTGGTATTACAGACTTTAAACAAACTCAATTAAAGTTCTTAATCTACATAATCTTTAATCTTTCAACTGAAAAGTCACCACAAATTTGGCTGATATTTAAAATGCATGTACTGTATAGAGAGAAGTGTGACCCATCAAACTGCAAAAACCCAAATTATTCCATTAAGTTTTTCCTGTCCAAAGTCATGATATTTGTGACTCGTGAGCATGAAAAAAAAAGTAGTTCACTGAGGTTTGGTTCCCAATGTTAATCACAGAAATATGAGTGACAAAGAAAATATAATATAACTGAGAAGAAACATTACACATCTTAACCTGAGTCTGGTTGCATGAGCTTGAGTGAGTGCCCTGTTAAATGAGGAAGGCACCCAAAGCTCACCTTCTGCTGGAGATTCAGGGTACTGCAGCTGAGGTTACATAGACATGGGTTAGATTAGAATCTCAGAACCACCTCACAGTGAGAAACACATTTTAAAGACCATTGCTTAGCCTCTTTGAACCTCAGTTTCTGAATATGAAAGAAGTGCAAAAATACCTGCTGATTACTTATATATCTGGCATTATATCTATGCCTGGCACCTTGCTTTCCCTTTTTTCTACCTCCTAGTCACAACTATTTAGCTTCTTCTAGTTTGATGACACCATAGATTGTTCAGATTTTCACTTGAGCCTTGTGTGTCCACAGGTGCTAGATACACTTCAAAAATAAGCATTTCTTGCCCAACAGGCGTGGCTCAGTGGTTGAGTGTCGACCTATGAACCTGGAGGTCACGGGTACAATTCCCAGTCAGGGCATATGCCCGGGTTGCGGGCTCCATTCCCAGTGTGGGGCGTGCAGGAGGTAGCCTATCAACGATTCTCTCTCATCATTGATGTTTCTATCTCTCTCTCCCTCTCCCTTCCTGTCTGAAATAAATAAACTCAATAAAAATATTTTTTAAAAATAAGCATTTATTTTTGTTCCAAAATTAATATGTGAGTGAGAGTTTTTTTTGGATCTTTAATCATTCTTAGTAAATTGAGCAATAGCATCTTCTGATACATTTTACTTATAATTCTGTCCACGGCCTTTGCTGGATGGATAAAGAGCAGAACACAGAACTAGGCTCTGGAGCAGAGGTCCTCAAACTTTTTAAACAGGGGGTCAGTTCACTGTCCCTCAGACATTCCACACATGTGCACTGCGGGCCTGGGACAAGTTGGCTGCTAAGCAGGACAGGCAGCGGCGGCAAAAACACCCGGCGGGCCGGATAAATGTTTTCGGTGGGCCGCATGTGGCCCGCGGGCCGTAGTTTGAGGACGCCTGCTCTGGAGCGTTACAAAGGAGAGATAAATACTATTCCTGCCTTCAGGGAGCTTATAAACAAATGGCAGAAGTAAGTTGCATGGCAGACATCTATGACTACACCCACATCTGATGGCAAGACTATGTAGATACAAAGCTGAATCCATGGTAAAAATGGATGTAATGAAGAGAATTAAAGGATGGGTGGGAGCAGGTGGCCTCTAGGCCCAGATGAACCAGCCACTGGCTGAATTTTGTACTACACTGAGATTTCTTCAACAGTCTCAGGATTACTGTGATATCATGCTTTTCTTTTCTTTTTTAAAAATATATTTTTTATTGATTTCAGAGAGAAAGAGAGAGAGAGAGAGAGAGAGAGAGAGAGAGAGAGAGAGAGAAGTATCAATGATGAGAGAGAGAATCACTGATTGGCTGCCTCCTGCACACCCCCCACACACTGGGGATCGAGCCCACAACCTGGACATGTGCCCTTGACTAGAATCGAACCCAGGACTCTTCAGTCCGTAGGCCAACGCGCTATCCACTGAGACAAACCAGCCAGGGCGATATCATGCTTTTCAAAACATTTATTTCCAAGTAGAACTCAAACACATTATCTAAAGGAATGCTCTACATAAAAGGATTTATAATATAGCTATTATATCTGGAGTGACTTACTAAGTACCCAGGGAGTACACTTCAGTCTATTTGGATGCAGTCTTAATAGAAGTTTATAGACCACTCACAGAGTTTGGTTTGAGCCTTGGAGAACCATCCTGGGAGCAGCATCCCTAAGGAAGTGATTCCACTTTTCTCCCACAATGCTCTCTACTCTGTGGCCAAACAAATCTTCCAAAAATTCATGTATCTCCATTAGTCAAAACTCAAATATTCTAATACAGAAGTTAACACCACTTATAAATGTTTTCAACTTGTGTTTCTACCTTTTCTCACGGTCTCCAATTCCCTCCTAACACTCCACCATATCGGGCTGCTTGTTGGCTAGTTAGCACACATACTTTAATTATTTTTTTATTTCAATATGGACATGTATTTGAGAATCTTTGCAGTTCTTGGAGTAGGTTTCCTTTCCCATATCCATCCTAATTCATATGCTACCTCTTATCTAATATTTTCTTTAAACTCTGCCCTACTCCAAGTAGTTCCACCCTTGAATTATTCACTGCTTTAATCATACTACCAACTTACTGTACATCACATTATGTTATAGCTATATGTCTAAAGAAACAGGTCAATGCAGGTAAGAAAAAAAAAATAAGCGGCACTCTTTTAAGAGCCAAGAAAAATTCTATAAGATCTTAGAGATCATGTTGAAATACAGGTTGCTCTGGCTTGTCAGTGGAAAGTTTATATCAGTCTAAGTATTTAAACTACATTAAGGATTTATTTAGATTATATTTAGGAAACAAAACTTCCCAATATCAAAAGCTGTTAAATGGTAACAATTACAAAGTAAACTCAAGGGTCATGAGAAAAGTATTAATCCATACATTAGAATTCTGAATGCAATTATGGCTACAAATGAATAAGGTCCCACCTGACCTATTGTAACAAACAGGGAAGAAATCCTTTTGCCACTGAGAGTGAAAACAGAAGTCTAAGGTGTTCCAATAATAAGAAATCCTGCTAATGACCTTGAAACATTTTGGGTATGAGCAATGCTATGTACCCATGTTCCTGCTCTCTGGAAAAATGAAGACATACATTCTAATATACCTCTCAAAATATTCTGTTCATAAAGTTCAAATTGTATTAATACTCTTGAAATGTCTACTTCACCAAGTTTTCTTTACATGAATGTTTCTAAATTTAAATATTCTGATCAAACATTGATTTACTGATTAACACTAAAGGGAAAAAAGACAAGACACTTGAATCACAATTTAAAATGTGCAAGAAAATTAGTTAGGATAAATATTTATTTCCACATAACATTTCTTAGTTGTGAAAAACACAATATCCTAGTCACATTTACACTTTACTTAAACTTTGCAATAAATTACATTCAAGATATTCACTAATTTTGACCAGGAATCTGAAATTAGGAAGAAATATATAACACTACATTTTTCTTATATTTTATATGATTTCAAAATAGTAGGATTAACATAAGGATATCATTAAAATTCACACAAGAACAAAATGACTATAAAAATACTCAGAAATACAGAATTTCATTGGATATGACTGCTTATTCAAATAGGTGACCATGTGAAGGTTTTAATTCACTACGATCATTTTTAACAGAACAGTTATTCATATGTGAAAACACTAGTAGGCTGCTTATGGGACTGACTGCTAGTCTAAATCATAAAGCAATGGGAATGTTTATAATGTAGTATCTGTATTACAAAATATACAAAGGCAACACATTGAGAATGGAAAGTTTCTGTATTTTTTCCTTGGCATTTATAAACACAGACTTTGTTCACTGCATATTCCTCTTATATTTTTTAGGCTTATGTTCTATAAAAGAAATGGCTCCTTAAAAGATTCTGAGGGGAATTTTTCAGAAGGCATCAAAATGTTGAACCTAATGAAGGCTTTGTTATTGGTGATTTTTTTACCCTTTATAAGCTTAATCACAAGAGCTTTTCCCCCTCACTTTTCATGTGCACTTACACACAGAATATGCAATGAATAGTTTGGAAAAGCAACAGGGCTCTGAATGATTATCAAATTGGACACTGAAGATCACTGATCATTCTTGGGAAACAAGAGAACTACATGATTTGGTTTTTGTTAACTTCACAATTCATCTAAAACAAAAAAAATACTGTATTCTTAGTAATGCTCAAAAATTCTCAACTTTTCTTCCTTTTATATAAGCTTAGTAAAGATGATTTCATATGAACTGAAATATCTACAGAAGCTTTTCAAACAGAATCTGAAAATTTCATTTAAAAGATTATTTTTCTACAACATGCATTTAATTAAAAAGTGGAAAAGAGCTTTGTAGAAAAACAGAGACCTGTCAGTCTAACATTAGAACATGATTCAGAAGCAGCTTTAAGCAGTACATGACCTTTAGCAGCACAGAACTGTACAGAAGTGGAATTTCATGTACAATGACTCACCATTGGTATTCCACGAGTTTGTATATAATAGATTTATTTGGAAAATATTCATTGTCAACGGGAGAGAAATTTAACAGCATATTTCCCATAAAGGTTCTTTTGAAAATCTCACAAAACTTACAAAGTTTTTCTAAAGCATTTCGTACAGGCCTAGTATTTGATCATGTAATCACAACTTGAATTTTAAGCAAATACTACTTGACTCTTTGCATTAGTGTCTGATTCTTTTAAACAAGTTGTGAATAGGTTTATACATATTTTTTTCAAATTTAAGTTTTAGTTACATATAAATTCTTAACTATTAAATGTATCATATTAAATCAAGGAAGTGCATAAATTCAATTGTTAAAAAATGCTTTCCAACTAAATTTTTAATCTGGTTATTGTGAAATAAGTCACTAATACAAAATAAGAAGTAAGACTACCTTTCAAAATTCTTCTCAATGAAATTACCAGGTATCCTCAGGTCACTACAGTAGGAAAATACAAACTAGGTAAATATGACTTATCTCTTTAAGAAAGCAATTGCTCTCATAAAACTGGCAATGAGAATCCAGTGTTTACAAATGCCTAACACACAGCAAGGAATGCAGAGGTTCTTCAGTAGCTATTATATATGCTCACAAGTGTGTCTCACTGCTCAGAAGTTTAAACACAAAAAGAAACAAGTATTGCACTACTTACAGTATGAAGGTGGATTTGGGATGAGAGACAGAATTTACAATACATGATCAAAGCAGTTTTATTAATAATTGTGGCACTCTTCTCATAGATTTGTAAAAAATAAATTGAAGATCAAGTCATAGACAAGTCTCCCTGTCAACACCTTTCTGTGAGTCAGCTTTCTTCTCTTTTCGGCTTTCACTGCTACAGGGGGGAAAAGGAGAAATTTATTACTGCAATTCAGCATGGCTACTGTGAGATCTGCTTGCTCAGACACAAAACCCATCCGCCCCGAAGCGCCACAAGGGCCCTTAGGCATTGCGCTTTCATGCTGGGAGCACACACAGATAGATAGCAACAATTAAAATCCTCCGTACTCAGTGAGATAGAAACCAAGAACTGCAAAAAAGGGGGAAATTCAAAACACAGACAGCAAAGACCAGACATTTTAAAAACAGTTTCAAAAGCATGCAGGATTAATACTGTGGTTTTCGTTTGGGAATCACTGATGATGACTGAAAATGCCAGTTATGCCCATCTTAAGATAGCACTGACACTGTAAATGACACAAACGAGATGTCCCAGAAGGTATTTCTGGGCTCTGCTGCAAGTGGCCCGTCCTCTGTGCATGGACTGGATCCTGAATCTCAGCGAGAACCCTGTCCTGGTCAGTAGGTCTGGAAGGAGGTGGCCACCCCGCACACTGCCCTCCGGACATCCGTGCCGTCTCTTTACAGACAGACCCTGTCCATCCCGGGAACAATGTTCCACCTCACTCAATCCAGAATAAACTCATTCCCAAGTGGCTTCTATTTTAGCTATTCCGTAGTTAATTTCATTAATGGGCAAGCTGGTAATGTGACGCTCCCATTTTGTCTTCTTTTTCCTCAATATTTTTCTGATGTACATTTTTCCTACTCTCACACTGACAGTTTTTATGGAAACTTCCAACAATGTGCTCACATGCGCGAAGCTCACACTGAGAGGATATGCTTCCCGAAGGGCAGGTGCTCCTCCCCACTACTTCCCTCCGTGTCTGAGCCGCTCTGTGACCCTCCCTGCTGCTGACACGGAGGGCAGCCCGCAGCTGGCCGGCCTCTGAGGCCTGAGCTGGAAAAACCCAGACATTATTACTGTTCATGTTAGGCCTTAATATGAATTTATAAAATAGTTGCTGGTGGGGAAATCCTTGGTTTTAATAACTCTTTTCCAAGGATTACAGTGACAGCTAAAACCCTTTATTCTATGGGGTCTCCTGTGCAGCTTTTACAATGGTCAATAACTTAGATATATTCTAAGAGTGTGTTTTTTAAATTGTTTTTCCTCCATTTCAAGCTAGAAACAGCCTTTCTCAGTTGTCACCACCACCCGGCACCATCAGGTAAGAAGTGCCGGAGCTTCTGCCATCGGTGGCACGCTGCCAGTGCTGAGAGCTGGTGTGAGCGAGTGTCTATGGCACCCGGGTTTATGCCTGCCACACTTCTCAGCGCACGCTACTTGCAGGTCAGAGCAAAGCAACTCTTCTCACTTTTCTTTTCTCCTTCCATGAGAAGAGATGACAGTGTGCGCATGATGTGTTGAGAGCCTTAACTCTGTATTTTTAACTCCTCTATCTAAATGACTCACTTTCTTCCACTTTAAGTTCCTTTCATATGACAAGTGTCTGCTACCCTACTTTCCAAATAAACTTTTCCTGGGGCTCTACCTGACTCCCAGTCTCTTTGGCCAAACAAAGCCAATGAGAAGGGGCAGCTGGGGCAGGGAAGGAAGCCCTGGGCTTGGAACAGAAAATTACATTCCGTTCCTGGGAGCTGAGAATGAGCTGTATGACCTTGGCTAGTGATTTAACTTCTCTGGAACCTGTTTCCTCATCTGTAAATTGGTTTGACCTGGATGACAAAGTTCTCCTGTAGCTTGAATGCCAGGATTCTGAGGCTGGTATTCCCGACGCCAGTGAACGCCTGTCTTTTGAAAGATGGAAGGACAGATCCTATCTGCAGGAGATTTCGGGGACAGAGACACACTGGCCTCCATCTGTGCACAGTTTCTAAGTGCACAGGGCCCTGCTCCATGTGCTTTTGATAAATGAGCAAAAGCCTCGTGCACTATTAGTCATCAAGAGTGGAAAAAAGAGACTCAGGATGTCAACTTGGTTCCAGACACGCTTCCTCCTGATGTGCTACTTTGATGATTCTGGTTGTTCGGTTACAAAACAACCAATTATGATTCAGGATTTTTAAACTCTGAATCAGTGGTTTTTGTATTAGATTTCAGCACACTATGAAGCAGAAGTTTTATAACCACCTCAAAATATCTATAAAAAATAGAAAATTAAACTGTCTTACTGTATGGCTATTACTCTGTTCCTTGTTACACTGATTTTCTCATTGCCAATCAATTATAAACTTTCATTGTAATAGAGTGTATATATTTATTAACTATATTACATATATGTCATATCTATTATGTACTATTATAATAAAAATATATTGCATGTCTATTACATGCCATATATATAACACATATTACATGTTTAATGTAATATATAGATATAGATATAGATCATATTGTATAGTACTCTGAAAAGACCAATGGATAGAAAATGGATGAGACAGTGTCCCTTCCCTTGAGGAGTTACAATTTAAAATAAAAGAAAGTAAAATTTCAAGAGAGAAAACAAGTTGACCCACTACATCCACGCTGCTAAGCAAGCTTGAAACTGTTATTTTCCAATGACACCAAAATAGAAAATACACAACATTTACCAACAGTCATGACAGGACCTAGGAAATCAGAGCAGGAAAGAGGAAGGTGGTGGGAGTGGGGACATGACACACGGGGGAGCAGGGAGGGGGGTCGCAGAGCCTCGCCTCTGCCACCAGGGCAAACCTGCTTTTCCCAGGTACCTTCCCAGGGAACGTCCAGCTTGGGTGTCGGTTTATACAGCATGGCAGCTGCCCAGCTATTCTATGCAATGAAACCTGTTTCCACAATCCACTCAATAAGCTGAAGGGAGCCTGTCCCATGTGTGAATAGCACCACTGAACTAGGTCAAGTTAGACATCCCACAGGGGTGGTAGAATTCCAGTTAGTTCCTAGGAACTTCTTCCAGAGGACCTTTCAGTTACACTGAATAAAATATTCTTGTCAATGAAAAGTGAACGAAATAATGGAGAAAACATAACTGCTATTCCAAATTCCACTAACAAAGGGTATCTAGCCTCCTCTGTTAGGCCAGGATAATCAGGGATGGAGGATTGGAGGAGCCAGTTTAGGTCTCAAGAGATACAGAGCCTGGTAATCTGGTCTTTTTAAAATATATATTTATTTTTATTGATTTCATGGAGGAAGGGAGAGGGGGAGATAGAAACATCAATGATAAGAAAAAATCATTGATCAGTTGCCTCCTGCACTGCACAGCCCCCCGTGGGGATCAAGCCTGCAACCCAAGTATATGCCCTTGACCAGAATCGAACCGGGGACCCTTCAGTCCTCAGGTCAACACTCTATCCACTGAGCCAAACTGACTGGGGCTGGTAATCTGGTCTTTAGGCCTTTTTTTGCCAATGGATAATCTAGTAGGCACAAAATTTTCACAGTTCCTGGTCATCATACTTTAATGCTCCAACAGATGCAAAGAGAAAGCAGTGGCTTTGGGAGGATATTGCTGTTATTAGTATTGGAGGTTTTAGGATTTCTGGAAGCCACACTCTTTCTCAGTTTCCATTGTTATGAAGATAAAAGACATTAACCACTAACTGAGAGAGATTTAATCACATGGAATTATACAGATTTTATTACATCTAGAGGTTAAAAAAACACACACACACAAGAAAAATGGGTAAACTTTCATTCCACAATAGATTCTCATGCTAGTTGGAATATATATTCAAAGAATAAAGAACAAGTGGATATATCAAAATGTAAATTATGGTCTATTTAAAATTGGACCTGCTTAAGACACATTACATTGGTCACTAGAGTTAATCTCGTGTCTGAAATAATCTACATACATATTTTTAAAACAACTAGGCTTTTCTAGTGAAAAACATTACTTGACTTTACTACTTACTTTAAGAAGTACCTAAACTATCATAACAACTTTTGCTTGGTCCTGGCCAGGTAGCTCAGTTGGTTGGAGCATCGTTCTGTACACCAAAAAGTTGCGGGTTCCATTCCCGGTCAGGGCACATACGTAGGTTTCAGGTTTGATCCGTGGTAGGGGCACATACAGGAGGCAACTAATCTATGTTTCTTCTTACATCGATGTTTCTCTCTCTTTCCCTTCCTCTCTCTCTAAAATTGGGTGAGGATTAAAATCACACACACACACACACACACACACACAAAACACTTTTGCTTGAACCAAAGAAAAACAGAGACAGAGTTTGCACTAATGGATTCATATACTACAGGAAGAAAAGCCATCTATAAGTTCAAGTGTCCAAATTCTCCACATATTCCCATATCTGGCATTTATTTTGGACCCATAAACTTTGAGTTCAATTTTTTTATAAATCAGAGAAATACCATATTTTTAATATTAGAGTCCACAGGCACATATTTCAAGGGTTTGAGAAATTACCCCTCTCATAACTCTGATTTTCTTCCAAGACTTCTAGCAAAACTGTTACTGTGAGAATGACTCTATCAGACCATAGCAGGGATCTTTGGGAAAGGACGATTAAGCACGTTTTAGAATAAAATATGACCTCTGCTTGAGCCAAGCAAAGAAATACATGGAGATTTTAAAGTCCAGTTAAAAGACAGAAAGCATCAACCAGATGCTTTGAGAGAGTCTATTAAGTAATTTATATTAACCTCCTTTGGAGTAAGCGTTGGGTAGTTGCCTGAGGAGAGGGGGTGGGGTGGGAGGGAGAGAGGGAGGGAAAGAGAGAGAGAGAGAGAGAGAGAGAGAGAGAGAGAGAGAGAGAGAGAATTCCCAGCTTTCTGGGGTGAACTCTTACACATTGTTTTTCTTGTTTATTCTGTTGAGAACAGAGATAACACTGAAGCAGCATGCCATTTTGGGGTGACAAAAACCAGCAACAAGAGGTACTCCCTAAGTCTAATGTACCCTCTTTTTCTAGCCCATGTTTCCAAATATTTCTCATGAAGCCAGATAAAGCTTGCAGGTTTGGAAGCATGGTGGTGCATAAATGGAAGCGCCCAGTTTGCAATCTCTTAATGCAAGGGATATATTTTCTTTTTCCAATATAGAAATTTGATATCATTACTAAATATAGTTCTATGATATTTGTTGATTTATATATGAAGCATTTGTATAAATCATGTGGGGAGAAGTTTACTCAAGTTTCAAACCCTTTTAAAGAGCTGAGTCGTCATAGGAATACCATAAACAGTCTCATACTGGATCTAAGCCCACGACTCTGCATGCCTTTTGCCTCCCCAAAACTCACACAGAGAACATAGGCTGACCAGGTTTCTAGAAGACACCATTTAACATAAGGAAATACAATTAAGGAGTAAGTTTGAGGGAGAGGGTCTTACCTTTGGGAAATCAGCTTCTAGAGTGATTAGGAAGGGGAGCTTATGACAAAAACGTAATATAAAAATTAAGTAGAAATAGTTAATTTAAGGTCATGAAAATAAAGGAACTTAATAATTAAACATGGTCCCAAATCCCTCAATCACTCTTTAATAAGAAGATATATTAGCATAACAGAGATTTTTCTTTAGATCAGCATCTAAGCAGGCTGATGATTTGAATATCTTATTTATAAATTCTGGAAAATTTAGTTGGAAGTCCTATGATGACTCTTGTTATTTAAGGACACACTCTTCCCCCAGCATGCATTTAAAACTATCATCCACAACTACAGGAGTTGTTTTTAATGCTTTCATGGATAAGTAAGAGTGAATAGAACTTTCTGGAGCTGAAAGTTTGGGGGTAAGGAGGTTAGAGAACATTTTCAAGGGGTTGAGTAGCAGATTGGAAATATGCTAAATACGAAATCACCATTTTATGTTTCATATGAGTTTTTAAAAGGACATGGGAGAGTGCAAAATGTGGTCAGACATCGACAGGGTTCATGGGAAGTGGGTGATAAGGGAAAACAATAAAATCTTACTGCAAAAGACTAGGCCAAAATCAATGTCCAAAGATGTCATGCATTGGGACCCATTTATAGCACCATTACTCCCCACTGTCATAGTTTTGGAGTGAACTTTTAATTTCAAAGGGACATAAAAACAATACCAACTAATATGATAGTTACAATTTCTACCCACTTTTCAAAATAATTTTCTGAAATACTTTATATCTAAATTTGATGAAAAACTATTATACTTTTGCTATTGGATTCATGTCAATAGCTGGGATCAGTAGAAATTCATATTATATTAGAATTCAAACCTTTTAGAAGGAAAGCTTGACTCCTTTTCTTTTGAGTTATCGGCAGTAATCAGAAGGTTTCTCCACAAGGCAGTCTTTGACATTTCATCAGAAATATTGATCACAGATGGATCATCTCTAGATAGTTTACCCAAAATGAAATAATAAACAATAAATAAGCAATTGAAGATATTAAGTGATAGAAACAAATATAGGACAATAGTATGCCTGTGTGTGTGTGTGTATGTGTGTATATATATATATATTTCTTTTGATAATTACAAATTAAGAAGTATTGAATAGTTTTCTCAATTAAAACAATTATGAAAAATAAAAACCTAGACAATATATTCTAGTTACATAGAAACAGGTTTTGGCTACAGTTTTCCAAATTTATTTCAAGTTATAGAGATCAGGTGCTGCATGTTCACTGCCTAGTGTAGCCTCTTCCTCTAATATTTGTAGCACAGCAGACCCACTTCACTCTCTGCTTAGACCCTACAGTTACTCCCACTCACTCAGAGCAAAAGGCAAGTAGATGAACTATAAGGCTCTGTTCCCACCCTCACCTTCCTACTTCATCTTCTGCTCTTACTCCCCTGCTCCTTCCTCTCCAGCCATATGCAATGGCTTCCTGACTGTTCTGAATCACCATAAGGCTTGTTGCTGCCTCACAACCTTGTACCTGCTCTTCCTTCTGGCTCCAATGTTCCTTCACATGGTACAAACCTTTCCCTCCTTTGTTCAAATGCCACCTACTCAGACAGGCCTTTGCTGACTACTCTATTTAAAATTTCTATTTTTATCCCCTCAAAGCACCTTCATTCCTCTTTTTTCACTTTTTGTTTTTATTGTACTTTTCATTATCTGAAATAGTATCTATACTAATAAAAGGGTAATATGCTAATTAGACCAGGTCAACCAGACATCTTCCAGATGTCCGTCTTCCTTCCGGACAAAGCCACAGTGGCGGGGGCCGAGGCAGAGGGGTGATCAGGCCAGCAGGGGGCAGTTAGGGGGCAACCAGGCCAGCAGGGGGGCAATTAGGGGGCGATAAGGCAGGCATGTAGAGTGGTTAGGGGTGATCAGGCAGGCTGGCAGAAGAGCAGTTAGGGGGCAACCAGGCTGGCATGGGGGCAGTCAGGGGGTGACTAGGCTGTCAGGGGGCCAGGTAGGGGGTGATCAGGCCGGCAAGCAGAGGCAGTTTGGAGCAATCAGGTAGGCAGGTAGAGTGGTTAGGGGCCAATAGGCAGCCAGGCAGGCAAGCAATTAGGAGCCAGCAGTCCCAGATTGTGAGAGGGATGTTCGGCTGCCAGTTTAGGGTAGTGGGACTGGGCCTAAACCGGCAGTTGGACATCCCCCGAGGGGTCCAGGATTGGAGAGGGTGCAGGCCAGGCTGAGGGACCCCCAGCCAGTGCACAAATTTCATGCAACAGGCCTCTAGTACTATTATATTTGTTGGTATGTTTATTTTCTGTCTCCCCCTACCTCTAGTCTTCTTGAATATAAGCTTTATGGAGAATTCTTGACCATTGCCCCACTGCTGTTCCCCCAGACAGAGCCTGGCACTTCATACTTACTCATCAAATATCCTATATAATAAAAACCTAATACTATAAGTGTCTGGTCATCCGTTCAACCAATACTAATGATATGCTAAGGCCGCTCAACCGCTCACTATGACGTGCACTGACCACCAGGGGGCAGACACTCTGACTGGTAGGTCATCTTGCTGCTGGTGTCCAGCCAATCGGGACTGAGCAAGACAGGCCAGACATGCCCTGGAGCCCTCCTGCAGTACCTCTCTGGCTGGCCAAACTCCCGTGTCCCTTCCCAGCCCTGACTGTGCACCAGTGGGGTCCCCGGGCCTGGCTTGCACCCTCTCACAATCCAGGACCCTTTGGGGGATGTCGGAGGGCTGTTTTTGAGCTGATCTCGCAGGCCAGGCCGAGGGACCCCACTGGTACATGAATTTGTACACCAGGCCTCTAGTCTGGTAAATAAATGAAGGCATCCTATGTATTGGGCTGGGGTTCTTTTCCAGTGGCTTGGGGAGCTTGTAATATCAGCACTTATACCAAGCTGGGTGTTTTTTTTTGTTAGCTTTTTAATGGCACACATTTATAGCGACATCCATAATGTTCCAAACATACCCGGCTAGAAACACAAGCAAATGCACAGACAATCTTGGCCAAGTCGAGGAAAGTTCATTGAT